>NC_139015.1:31387817-31587817 GCF_964374135.1 Grampus griseus | reverse complement strand
GATTTGGAAAGCAGCTGGTGGGCAGTTCCCTGGTCCGTGGGGACGGGCTTGTGTCAGTCCGGTCCCTGGGGCAGGTCAGTGCGGGGTGCTGCCGGCTCAGGGCTGGGAGAGCTCTGCGCTGTGGCCCTGTCTGATTTCTCCACGACGGAAGCCACGTGCTTCTTTTCCCCATCCTTTTGCTCCCTCAAGAGGGGAGGGGGCTTCTGAAATGCATGTGTCCACTTGTTCGTTGCTCAGAACGCTGAGAATTGACAAGCACAGTTCTCAGCGCTGAGAATACAGAGGGGACAAACCCGACGCAGTGCCTGTCCTCTCAGAGCTTCCGCTCTGTGGAGGGACAGATGCAAACAAGTGAGAAAACATGTAGGAAGGTCAGGCAGTGCAGTGGGAAAAAGGAAGCAGAGCAAGGGGTTGGGGGGTGTGGAGAGGGTGTGCCCCGGGGGCCCTCGGTAGTAAAGTGACCCTGGAGTGGAGACCCAGTGCAGTGGAGGAGGGTCCATGTGGCTGTCTGGGGGGAAGCCGTCCACCCAGGAGGGGCCCTGAAGCTCAGACAGACCCTGAGGCCAGGCTGCCCTTCTTCAAACCACTGGAAAGTTTTGAGCAGAGGACTGACATAGTTTCAATGGAAACGGATCACTCTGGCCGCTGTGTGTGAGGCAGCGTTGAGAACACCTCCAGGAGGGCTGCCTGGAGGCAGTGACCCTGGCGAGAGAGGGGGCGCCTTGGATTAGGGCAGGAGCAATGGAGGGGTTAGTGGGCAAATTCTGCATATATTTTGAAGGTGGAAGCAGCAGGATTTGCTGATGAGTTGAATGTGAGGTTTGAGAGAAAAAGAGGTTCTAGAATGACTTCCAAGGTTTTTAGCATGAGATGGGAAGGCTTGTGGGGGGAGCAAACTGGGGGGAAACAGGAAGGGAGGCGTTTGTCTGGGGAGATGCCAAGCACCTAAATGCAATCCACCAGTCAGCAGGATGATGGGTCTGGGGTTGAGAGAAGAGTTTTCTACGCTGGAGAAAACTCTTGGGAGTTATCAGTGTCCTGGTAATACTGCAAGTGTGGGACCAGATGGGACCACCTGGAGGGTGAGTGTGGATAGAGAAGCTCTAAACACTGGGTTCTGGAACTCTCGCATTTAGGGGTCTGGGATAGGAATCGGCCACGTTTTTCCTAAAGGGCCAGATCATAAATATTTCAGACTTTGCTGCAGTGACTCAATCCTGCCCTTGTAGCACAAAAGCAGCCACAGATGACACATGAACGTGTGTGTCTGTGTTCAATAAAACTTTATTTATAACAACAGGCAGCTGCCCGAGGGCCATGTTTGCTGACCCTGGATCTAGGCCATGAAGATGAACCAGCAGGGAGCAGCGCTGGAGAGAAGAGGGGACCCCGGAGGGCCTGTTTCCCAAGGGGAGCAATTTTCAGGGAGGGGGTGATCAGCACGGTCAGATGCTGCTGGTGTAAGAGGAGGATGGAGAGTTGACGCTGGCCCGTGGAGGCCATGGGGGAGCTGTTGGGAGCACGCTAGGTGGAGCAGGTTGGAGGGGAGGCCTGGCGGAGGACGGAGGGAGTGCGGCTTGCCGGTCTGGTAGAGGACTTTGTGGAGGAGTGTGGTTGTAAAGGGTGCAAAGAAGTGAATGGTTAAGTGTAGGTTGTTTGGTCAAAGTCAGTATTTCCTCCTTAAAATGGGAAATATATCAGGGTGTCTGTGTGCAGATGGAGATGGTCCAGTGGAGAGAACACAGAGGTGATGCAGGGAAGGAGGCGAGCCCTGCTGGGCGATGGCTGTGGGGGAGGGGACGGAATGCAGGGATGCAGTGCGCAGGGCCAGGCGTGGCCTTCGCTGGCGGCTGAGGGAGGATAGACAGCCGTGGTCAGAGGCACTGGTGGGGTGGGGTGGGGGGAATCGTCGAGGGCACTCTCTCCTGTAGCTTCATTTTCTCTGTGACTAGGATCAAGAGCTGTGACAGAGGCAGGGATTGACCTCAGCCCGTGGTCCATGGAGAGAGATGCCCCCGGAGCCCCGAGGGAGGGGACGGGAGACAGTGACAGAGAGAGTTTGAGTCTCTAAATCAAAATTGAAAGGTTTCTGCCCAGGCTCTCACTGTAAAAGGGGCCTTGTAAATTCTCTAGAGTTATGACTGAATTAATAAGGCCAAGGGGAGGGTGTGGATCGAGAGTCCTCAAAACTTATTCTCAGATTCCAGCAGGCCTGGGGCTGTCTGCCCAGGTGACTCTTGTAGGACTGTATTCTTCAAAAATCGAGATGTAATTGACGTATAAAATTATATGTTTCAGGCATACAGCATAATAATTCAGTATTTCTATATATTGTGAAATGACCACCACAGTAAGTCTAGATAACATCCATCACCGCTCATAGTTACCTTTTTTTTTTTTTTTTGGCTACAATTGCATTTTGAAGAAATGGAATGGCTTGCCCGGCATTATGACAATCCTCAGAAATCAGACAGTTGGGTGAGGTCCCGAGAGCCCCTTGGCCAGGGATGGAGGAGAGCTGGGGGATGATTACTGCACTTCCTGCTCTCTCCTCCTAAAGCTTTTTTTTTTTGTTTTTTGAGACTTATTGTTTTTTTTTTTACGTCTTCCTATAAGGCAGGAGGGAGGCAGGAATGAGAGGAAGATTCCTCTCTCTAGTTTTTTAAGATGTTCTGGGGAAAGAAGGGGGCACCCAGGTCACATGATCTGGACATGGGGTGGGGCTCAGGGTGGGCTGAGCACGCGGTCTCTCCTGTTAGGATAGGAGGCCTTGGGAAGTGTGAAATGCAAATATAAACCGTGAAGACATAGAATATCTTCTTCGTTCTCCTTAGATGTCCGTCGGGAAAGAGTCAGTAAAGCAGCCCAGGCAAGGCGTGGGATTACAGGGTGACCTGGGGCTTAGGCAAAGAGAACAGTCCAAGGTCACACATCACCAGAAAAGCCGGGCGGATGAGCTTGACCCAGGCTGTGCTGAGGGGACTGAGGACGCTCACGGCAGTGGGGGTGGCAGTGTTTGCTCAGGGAGCTTCAGAGGAGATGCCTTGTGCACTGTCAGTGAAGCCAGGAAGGGGGGTGGCCTCGGACGGGACACGTGACTGGCCCTGGGTCTGTCGGTTTTTCTGAGGGGCCACTCTTCTTGGATGGCAAAGGGTCCAAAACGTCATGCTCACCTAGGGGACAAAGTCCTTTGTGGGAGCGATAAAGGCAGTGAGGAATTTGTGGTTCAGGGCTGGTCCAGGAAGAGGGATCGCCCATCTTTTCTCCAAATCTCGTTCCTGGAGGTTCTGTTTGAGATAAAATAGAGGATCTGGAAGCACAGAGGTGTAGGGACCCCAAGTTTATCTAACCCAAGGCATCTCCGCATACACAGCTCACGTCGCCCCTGTGGCTCTGCTCCAAACCTCAGTTTCCCCAGCTCTGCATGACCTCCTGGTACCCACCTCGGAGCTGTGTTGCAGGGGTTAGATGAGTATTAGCTGTAGAGTTCCAGCACCGCACTGTAATGCAGCGAGGGCTCAGTGACGCCTGGGAAGTTATACAAGGTGATGATGGTAGTAGGGGGGTCGTTGATCTCTAAGGATGGCTCAGGGAGGGCCAGGGTCGTGGGCTGGGGTCAGGAGGAGCCAGGCGATAGATTCCGTGTGGTTCCGCTACCGAGGTCCCAGAGTGCTTAATAAAAAGTTTGGAATACCTGTTTTGGGGTTTCAGAGCTCAAGCCCTTTCTCCCAAATATTGCTGGTCAAGGTACCAGAGAAGAACAAACGTAGCATTGCCAAAGAGTGCAGTGCCTTCAAAAAATAATCCTGGGCAGGAAACTCTGGAAAGCTGCAAGAACCATAATATTGAGAGCGATTTAGCGGAACCAAAAACCCCTGCAATGCTTAGAACAGCAGGAGCACAGATTTCTCATACAAATCAAGTGATTTGTGTGAAAATCCTATCCGTCCCCCTACCTGAGCTGAATCAAGCCAGTGGTCGCTGTGAATTGCAGAGTGAGCTCCGAGGCAGGCGCAAGGCTGGCTTATGATCCTGCAGAACTTTTCTGCAGCATGAATTCCTGGGTGAGCAGGTGACTTCAAAGGAAGGAAGCTCCCCCATGGCCTCCCTTCCAGCTGCTTGGTGCAGGGCTTGGGGTGGAGGAATGTCCCCTGCTTAGGGCAGCGCTTCCTGGCTTCCATCCTTTGAGGGGATTCAGCCCATGGAGGGGGACTGGCACACACTTCCCTGGGCCTCTGAGGAGTGGCCGTGGTGGGCAGGTGCTGGCCTGGCTGTGAACTTGAGCATCACGGGAGCTGTCTGGCCAGGAGATACTCCTACCTCTGTGTGGAGAGACGCATCGACATCTCGCCTTGCCTCCACAAGGAAAGGAATGGGTGGTCCGAAAGAATGGGCCCTTGTGAGTGCTGTGCTTTCAAGCTGCTCTATGTTATGGGTCCTGTAGGGTTGATCCTTCTTTGACTGTGAAAGGATATCTCCCACTCGAGGTTAAGTTCAATTCCAGGGCATTCTGACTAACCTCACGAGGGCTCAGGTGAAGCCAGTTTAAACTCTTTTCTTTCTTTCTTTCTTTCTTTTTTTAACATCTTTATTGGAGTATAATTGCTTTGCAATGGTGTGTTAGTTTCTGCTATATAACAAAGTGAATCAGCTATACATATACATTTATCCCCATATCTCCTCCCTCTTGCATCTCCCTCCCACCCTCCTTATCCCACCCCTCTAGGTGGTCACAAAGAACCAAGCTGATCTCTCTGTGCTATGCGGCTGCTTCCCACTAGCTATCTATTTTACATTTGGTAGTGTATGTATGTCCATGCCACTCTCTCACTTTGTCCCAGCTTACCCTTCCCCCTCCCTGTATAAACTCTTTTCAATGTAGAGGGGAGACCCTGTGTCATCCTTGACTTGTGGGGAGATGGGTGGCAGTTTGGGTTGGGCTGAGGCAGCAAGAGGTGTGGGTGATGCGTGAATCTTGGTACAAGGGTGGAGTGTCAAAACACCCGAAATGCTGAGGGCTATTTTTCTACACAAATAAATTTACTCCGGTTCTGAGAAGAAGAAATACGGTGGCTAAAAACACATGGGAATATGTTTGACTCCAAGAATAACCAGCATGGTAGAATCATTAGGTGGGTGGGCTTTGGGCTTTGATCCTGGCGCTGAGAGATGGTTGTTTGACCTCGTGAAAGTCACTTAATTCGGCCTCAGTTTCTCCCTCTGTAGAGGGAGGATAAGGGGGCCTACCTTCCCGGGATGCCACGTGCGGCTAAGGTGAGGCATTCAAGTCAAGTGCCGACCACCGGTAACAATCCCAATAATAACAATAATAAAAATGCTAATTAAAATGTAAATGAGATGCCCTTTTTCTAGCTCTAAAATTACTGAAGGTTAAAAATGACATTGCTCGGTGTCAACAGAGATATGGTAGATTGCTCTACTGTCCTGTTACTAGAACTACAATTGGTGTAATCTTTCTGGAAAGCATGATTTGGGGGGATTTTCATACTTTTGATTGACTTCTGGGATTCTATCTAAAGGAAATAATCAGAAATGTGGGGAGATAGGTGTGCACAAAATTGTTCAATGTGGTGCTATTTATCTTTCTGAAAAACTGGACTCAACTTTTCCCAGTAGCAGGGAGCTAGTTAAGTGAATTACGGTACATCCATACAATGCAGTAGTAGGCAGCCATATAAAACTACTTGAAGAATGTTAATGATATGAGACAGTGCTCATGAAATTGTATGTTAGTTGTTTATTTTTTAAAATAAATTTATTGTTTTTATTTTTGGTTGCGTTGGGTCTTCGTTGCTGCACACAGGCTTTCTCTAGTTGCGGCGAGTGCGGGCTACTCTTTGTTGCGGTGCGCGGGCTTCTCATTGCGGTGGCTTCTCTTGTTGTGGAGCACGGGCTCTGGGTGCATGGGCTCAGTAGTTGTGGCTCGCGGGCTCAGTAGTTGTGGCTCGCGGGCTCTAGAGCGCAGGCTCAGTAGTTGTGGCGCACGGGCTTAGTTGCTCCACAGCACGTGGGATCTTCCTGGGACAGGGATCGAACCCGTGACCCTTGCGTTGGCAGGCAGATTCTCAACCACTGAGCCACCAGGGAAGCCCATGAAGCTGTATGTTAACTACTTGTAAACTGGCTAATGAAGTGTGTGTGTATAAACATAAATAAAATAGACGAAAGTGGTAATAGAGATTCTTTGTGGATGATGAGGTTATGGAGATCTTTGTTTTCCTTTTTGTACTTTTTTCTAGTTTCCAAATATCTTACAATGAGCCTTTATTAATTTTTATAATATAAAAAAATAATAAAAGTTACAGAAATAACATGAAGTCCAGTCACCTGAGCGGACCAGGTTCTTGCCCTGATTTGGAGGTTTTGCTCTGTGATCAGGGCAGCGTGGGTTCCCTGGAAGCTTGTCGGAAGCCTTTATGTGGATCAGCTTCTTACCCTTCCTTGACCAACGGGGAAGAAACAAGTGTTTTGGGGATTGAAAGAAACATTTTGGAACAAAGAGGCAGAAGCGGGTATGTGATGAAGACAGCGCCAAGCATAGTGGGTAGCCTGCCCGGGTTTGCTCTCTGCCCTGAAATCCATTAGCTTCTCGGAAGCCACAGACACGGTAACAACCTGTGTGTTTAGTCACTGCCAAAGGCACAGCCAGACTGGAACAGGCTGCCCTCTCGCCTGGCCGTTGTCACCAGGAAGCCAGGAAGAGGTGTCTTCAAACAAAGAAGCAGCCCTGCCTCCACGCTGCTGCCAGGATGCGGGGCTGGACGCGCCAGGGGTGATGCAGCAAACATTTGGCAGAGGTAGTGGGACCCGGGCCGGGGGCGACTCCCAGGACATAGCTGTTCCCAGGCCGGGCCACCTTGCAGGGTGTCTCACCCGTCCCACCGTGCATGTTGGGGAATGGGACACACGAATGGAATATTTGCAGCTTCTGTAACTCATGAAGTATGCCGACGGAGCTGGCTGTTTAACAGAAATCATGCTTTTATTCAACAAATGCCTTTTGAACGTTACGTGCCTGGTCTTGACCTAGGTGCTGGGCGTTCCCTGGTGGATAAAGCTTTTGAAGAACTTGCTCTTTTTTTTTGTATGTTGGACAACTTAGTTCTGATATGTATGTTTTTAAAATCTGGATTTGTGTGTGTGTGTGTGTGTGTGTGTGTGTGTGTGTGTGTTGGTTTTGCTTAAAGTAGGACACTTACTTTAGGTCTGTGAAATATTGTAGAAATAGTGATTTTTTTCCTTTTAGCGTAGATGTCCCAAGTGTTATATAAGTTTAAATATTTGTCTTTAATTCATCCTTAAGACAGCTCTGTGAGATGAGGGCAGGGAGAGGATGCCATTTGCCTTCAAGTGAGGAGCAGAGGATGGTTTGGGCTTGAACTGTGGCCCCTCTGAGAACCTTCCAGGGCAGCCGCTGACTTCAGTTCAAGGGGGCTGCCTCCCGTGATGGACGGTCAATGGCCACTGGCCACTTGGAGGCCCTTTGCTGAGGAGGTACTGGGTTTTCTGCTCTCCGGAAACCATTCATTCATTCCCTGCAGAACGTTTTGAATTGCGACACATATGGTGGCTATTGTGTTTTTCTTTCATTCCACTCGGTGCCAGAATCTGGTTCCCTAAGATCCTCGGAGGCACAAGATTATGTTTAGCAAATGTAAATTGTAACTTTTGTAAAGAGGCAGCCTTCCGCTGTGTAATACGTTGTGACTTGGGTTCTTCGTCTCTGCCTTGGAATGTGCCCAGATGTTTTGCTTCTTTTAAGGATCTGACATGGCCATGGCCGGCTCTATAAATAGTACCAAACATGAGCTATAATGCCGGTATGAGGCTGATATTTTTTCCCTGCCACCCTGAAAGTCTTGGGAGAAACTTCTCTCTCTTTCTCGCTCTCTCCACGCGTGCACACACACACACACACACACACAGTGTCTACAGTTATATTTAGACATAAATAGAAATCTTGAATGTGTTCAAACACGTATGTGTTTTCGCTTCTTTTGTTTTTTAGGAATTAGGTTAAAAAGGAGTTAAAGAGCTTTCAACAGTAACGGGAAGCAAAATGACTTTCCAGGTACCTACTCTGTACAAGCACAGTGGTAAATTAAATCAGTCTCTGGCATCAGAATGCACGGTCCTGCAAGACGGCAGCTTTATGAGCAGCTAATTGTACCGGGCTTCCTGGGCATAAAATGTGAAAAGATACCTCTTATAAACTCCTGGGGACTTTTCTCAGGTGCAGAGTGGCTTTCTCACAGTTGCATTAGTTTGCTAGCGCTGTGGTAACAGAGTATCACAGACTGAGTGGCTTAAACCACAGACGTTCCCCGTCTCAGGGCTCTGGAGTCTGGAAGTCCAAGATCAAGATGGCGGCAGGGTTGCTTCCTCCTGAGGCTGTGAAGGAAGATGTGTTCTGGGCCTCCCTCTTGGCTTGTAGATGACCATCATTCTCCCTGTGCCTCTTCATATTGTCTGTGTGTCTGTCACTGTGTCCAAATGTCCCTTTTCATAAGGACACCAGTCTTATTAGATTGGAAACCACCTTAATGACCTCATTTTAACTTGATTACCTCTGTTAAGACCCTCTTCCCATGTTCTGAGGGGCTGGGGGTTAGGACCTCATATGAATTTGTTAGGGGGCTGGGGGTGGTACCATTCAACCCTAACACAAGTCTTTCAGGTAGGAGTTCTACCCTGGGCAATAACTTGCCTTGAGCCATCCCGGACTGCCAGATTGAGAATATTTCTCTCCCTATCCCCTCACTAAGCAGTGAGTTTCCGCAATTCACGTTACTTTCAAATTTGATTCCGTGAACCCCATACCCCTTCCCGGAGCCAAACCCAGTTCCTCTTCTGGAGGAAGAAGCCAGCAGAGAACGGCCAGAGACCACCCTTGATCTAGGGCAGAGGTTGAAAAGAAACAGCAGAGGAGCCTGTGTCTGAAAAGTATTCAGCAGAACCCAACATGTTAGTGTGCTCGCAGCCCATTGGCTAAAAAGAAATGAATGAGCATGTGTCTGAAAAGAATTGGATGTCAGCTTATTGGCGCTTGCAGCCTCCCAGGGGCAATGAAACTACCCGTTATCACCTACAGGATTTCCAAGTTCAGAAGCACTATGGGGCAAGAGGGTAATGTGTGTGGTGCGTGGTGTCTTCCCGGTCGTGGAGGAGAGGATGTGAGAAGTGGCAGAGTCAGGGCTTCAGCCACGGAACACAGTCAGGCTGTGACGAGTTCAAGTGCTCCTTGGTCCCGCCCCTCCGTGCATCCCACTCTTGCACCCATGGCCAGAGCCATCACACTGGACGGGATGGTGCTGAGCGGGGGCGAGACATTCTTTTGTTTTTGCCACACAGCATGCGGGATCTTAGGTCCCGGACCAGGGATCGAACCTGTGCTCCCTGCAGTGGAAGCGTGGAGTCTTAACCACTGGACCGCCAGGGAAGTCCTCCAGAGGTAAGACAGTTGCAGGGAGAGTGTACATGTCTGGATGAGCCCTTTCACGTGGACTCTGGGCAGGGAGCCAGGGGTCAGTTACATTTGCTCAGGAGGAACCTGGGGTTCCTCTGGGGAGGGTTAGGAACCTGAAGCTGAGGAACAGAGCCTGGTGTGACAGAGAAGTAAGACTTTAGCTTTGCCCCTGGCTGTCCTGATCCCTCCCTCAGATGCTGCGGGGTCGTACTGGCCAGACCCACGGACCGGGTGGCGGCACATTCGGCGCGTACAGGATGAACGGGTCCAAGGTCTTTATTGTGGTGCTTCTGTCTGCCCTGCTCTTGACATTCTGAGCAGTAGAGATGGAAAATCCGGGAGGAAAATGGCAAGAGGGGAGGCAGTTTTCTCCTACCGAGTTATGAATACAGATACCACCACCCTCTCTGCCCGTGGTGCCTGACATAAGCCGGGTCTGAAGCCACATGTGCTGCAGCCCAGTTCGCTCAGGCTGCGAGTTAAAATTAGGAAAGGCCTTGGGCCACTGATCAGACAAAATCGCACTACAGAAAGGTTCCAGAGGCGAGAACCATTCATGTGCAAAAGTGGAACCCTTAATAAATTGTGTTTGAATTAGGTATGCTTAGCTGCCTTGGGAAGGGCACAGGGGAACAATGCCAAAGGTTAAAGCCGACTTCTACAATTTTCACCTCGGGGCAAGGGTGAGGGGAAAGCAGAGGAAAGATACATCGTGTTAGCTTGGGGGGGGGTGTTCTTCTCTGTGGGGGTCAGCCAGGCATTCCCTCAACTGTAAGATTTGAGTGGCTGGATCCTTCCAGCCACAAAGTAAGAAATTGTTAAGGAGGATGCTGAGGTTCACTCTGCCTGGGGTCTTCTCTGTATACATTGTACCCATTCCTTCAAAAACCAACCAACAAACAAACCTGTACCTTCCACTCCCCTCATATTCAGGTGAGCCCAGAATGTAGCTCTCAGTCTCTCGGAGGTTTTTTCTTCCAGAGAGTGCCTAGGGGTGATGACCTTAGCAATGGATGTGACGGGCACGCTCACTACAGATCCTGCACTGGGTCAGACCGGTTCTGCGTCTGGAAGGGCACCTGAACACAGACACGTCATGCCACACCTCCTACGTGCTCAGAACTGGGCCGAGGCCACAAAAGAGGCCCAGGAGTTGCCTGTGATGTAGACTTGGAGACAGAACACACATCAAATGACCAGAGAACAGGGAAGGTGCAGTGGGTTACAGGAGGATGCGGTGAACATCCAGAGGAGGGGTGACTGCTGTGGGGATCAGAGCAGCAGGCAAGTGCGAGGGCGAGGAAGGTTGAACCAGGGCCAGTTAGTCTAGGGGGTAAAAGAGGGGGAAGGATGAGGCTCCTGGCCACTGGTCTGTAAAGGTCGGTTATGCTTTGCCAACAGTCCCAGTTTGTGTTTCCATAAAGCAGAAGTGGCCGAAGGGAAATCATCCCTCCAGCTCGTCACAGAATCCTTAGCAACTCCATCATCAGAGTCCTTTCCCTGGACCTCAAAGCCGTGGCTCCGGTGGACCCAACTCAGTTCTCAGCACCTCCTCGCCCCCTGCTTGCCCTGGGCCTCATGGAACCGCCTCTCATCTCAACAGGCCCTCTGCTGGCCTAGGACACACTGTTCTCCTCCACCTAATGCCCTTCCCGCAGCCCTGCAGGTTCAAATTCTCCGCATCCTTCAAGGTTCAGTTCAAGTGTCATGTCCTCTGTGGAACTTTCCCTGATTCTCTCCTGTTCCTGGCTGTAAGGGATGCTCTGAGTCACGAATATATACTTCTCTCTAAGTGTTCTTACTACTTAGTAGTAAGGTATTGATTGAGTAGCGCACCAGGCACTATTCTCTGTACCTTGGATAGATCAATGAATCAATCAAAGACTTCTGTTGTCATTGAGTTTATGTTCTAGCTAGGGAAAACAGATAATGAAGAATAGAAAGAACGTGTAAGTAAATTGTATGAAGTATCAGGTGATAACTGTTCTGGAGAAAAAGAAAAAGAAGAGTGGGAGAAGGGCGTTGGGAAAGCTGATATGGGAGGAGTGCGTTAGGTTGCGATTTTCAAGAGGGTGGTCTTTTGATAAGACCTCCTGTGGAGGCTTACATCCGTGTGAAGGCTTGTGCAAAGGCCCTGAGGTGGAAGTGTGCTCCAGGAACAAGGAGGCCGGAGTGGTTGTAACAGAGAGAGAAGTGGAGAGAGTAGGCAATAAAGTCAGAGAAGTAATGGGGGGACATCGCATGGGGTCTTGTTGTCCATCTTAAGGGCTGAGGGAGACGAGGAGGATTTTGAGCCAAAGAGTGTTGTGATAAGATTTATTTTCCGTAGGAATTGATCTGGCTGCTGTATTTAGAACAGAGGGAAGGTGAAGCAGGTGGAAAGCGGAGACAAACCTAGAGGCTACGGCAGTGGTCCAGGTGGCTTGGGCCAGGGTGGAGGCGGTGAGAAAGTGGTCAGACTCTGTATGTATTTTGAATTTTATTATTAGGGAAAAGACTGTGATATATCGGAAAGGGCAAGGAATCAATACTGGCTATGAGGATTTGGGCCTGAGCGATTGGAAGGCTGCAGGATCCAACAGCAGCGATGGGAAAGGCTGTGAGAGGGGCCTCGGGCAAGTGAGGGGCTTTGAGTGGGTCCTCTTTGGACCAGAAGCTACTTAGGAGTAGGAGGCCATAGCATCATTCGTCTTGGCTGTCTCCTTTGGGACTCAGGAATTATCTGTCACTGATGGATGTATCCTGTTTCAAGAGCTGTTCTGGTTGCAAAGAATTCTTGCATTGGGAGGACATCGGTGACTGTTCAGGTCAAATGTCTCCATCGGCTGTCTCTCCAGCTGGGCATTTTGCTTCTTTGACACCATCCTGGGGTTCAGTGACAGGTCTCCAGTGGATCGGGGTTGTTTGATGAGGGTCTGATTTAGGGTGGGTTGATCTCATGAGCTTCCAGGACGTTTGATAGAAGTACAGAATATTTTCCTGGAAAGAATCTTTTCTCTCGCAGTCATTATCACACCTAATGAAGATGATGAATTGGTGTTAATTGGTGTGCTATCGGAGTGTGAGTACTACTAAAAATTAAATGTTCCTTTGGATTCTGGAAACTAGAGTGTGGATGGGGACGCAGGGAGGGCTTTCTGTATGACCCCGGGCTTCGGAGTTTCTGAGCAGGATCCTGCTTTGTTGGTAGAAAGATCTGCTTGAAAGAGCACCCAGGCTGACGCAGAGGCTGCTTCGTTAAAATATTCCCAGCGGGGTTGTCCTGGTGTTGGGAATGGGTTGGCATGGAAGCTGCTTATGTCTGTGTCATCGCAAGAGGGAACTCTTTACTCCACAGGTGCTTAAAGGACATCTGCTCAGTGCCAGCCACCAGGCCAGGCAAACAGATACCTGACACACAGCGCCTGCCTTCAATACCCGGTCAACTAGAAGAGGCAGACGTGAACGCAGCCAGAGGTCGAGATGGGGCTTGGAAGAGATAGAGGTCCGTTGCCCAGCTGGGCCTGGGGGAGTTTTCTAGAGATGAGAGTGTTGAGTTGTGTGGGTAAGGATGTGCAGTGGTTATATCCCCGGATTGGAATAGGTTGCCCAGCATCTCACACGGCCAGGGATCCCACCATCCGGCCCTTAGTCATGGCACGGTGACGACCTGCAGGGTAGCAAAGGTCATCCCATTCCATGGACCGAGAGACTGAAGGAGAGAGAGGGGTCTCTGGGGGGCTGAGGGGGAGGGAAGAGGCTTCTAGTTTTGAGGACCCTCAGTTCTAGGGAACTTTGGAAAACTGCCAGTGGGTCCGAGTGTTCCCTCTGGGATGGTGTCTGAGGTGGAACTTAGAAGAGGCACGTTAACATCTGTGTCTGTGGCAAAGAAGCTTCCATGTGAGAAAATGCAGTTCAGTTCTAGCCGTCTCACCTTTTCCCAGTGGTTCGTGGTGAGCGTACAGCACCCCGCTTCACGTGTCTGGCTTACCCGATTCGTACTGACTACCGTGACCCGCCTTGGGCCCCAGGGGTGAAACCTCAGGCCGTCACGTGGAATTGACATCGTCCAAAACAGCAACAGTGGAAAAGAGTGAGGAAGACGCGCGGTCTCCGAAAGGTCCTATTTCCTGACACCCTGTGAAGGGGAACTGTTTTCAGGCTTTCTGGGACTCCTTTGCAGGGGTGCCCGTATTTGACCAGAGTCTGGGTGTCTGCGTCTTCCAAAGGCAGAGGGCTCTCCGTGGGGGGCCTCGCTGTGTCACCGGACGGCCTGGCTTCCTCATCAGAGGTCAGGCGGCTGAGGACGCAACCTCTTGAGGAGAAAGCATTCTGTCTAGGGTGGCCACTGGGACTTCTCTGTTAACATGAAGGACTTGGCTCTTCAAGGGTGTGTGGACGTTTAGGGGTCTTTGCCCCCGACAGCAAAGGTCCACGTTCCTCTGTTCCATCGGGGACCCCGCCATGAGCCAGGCCGTCGGGAAGCCGCTGTGGATTTGGAAAATCCGCCCGGTGACAGGGAAAGGTCATAGCAACAGCTTTCAGTGACTCATCTGCATCTTGGGACATGTTCTAAAATAGCTTTATTTCTGAGGGCCATTAAATACTGATAAGTGGGCATTTTGGTTGACGGGAAAACAAATAAGGAGCGACATTAACATTATCTTTTCTGCGCACATGTGTGGGTGCATCCGGGCAGGGCTGGCTGGAGCCTGGCTCGCCGGGCAGGTGATGCCAGGGAGGTTTCTCTGACGGGCCAAAGGCAGTGCATCCCTGCCAGCCGCAGATGCCCGCTTTGCTATCCCGCAGGAGTCTTCATCTAAATCTCTTTGTCACCTTGCATGGAGGATTTTTTTTAACCTCTCAGGGCTTCAGAGACTGAGGCTTATTGGTACTGACAGCCCCTGATTATTTAAAATCCTGGAGGTCGTGGTTTCTGCTGTGCTGGTCCATGGAGAGTTCAGCTGGCCGGGCCCTGCTGATAGCTCTGGCGGCCTGGGCTCTGAGGGCCGCATGGAATAGCAAATGCCCCCTTAAATTCTAAAACAGTCCACAAAAACTCAAAACAAACAAAATCCCCTTTTTTCTTCCCCCCAAGTCCCCAGCCAGCAGTGCCCCTCTCCTCAAATTCAAGTCTAGTTCTCTGGCCTCGGTCTTCTCATTTTTTTTTTTTTTTTTTTTGCGGTATGCGGGCCTCTCACTGTTGTGGCCTCTCCCGTTGCGGAGCACAGGCTCCGGACGCGCAGGCTCAGCGGCCATGGCTCACGGGCCCAGCCGCTCCGCGGCATGTGGGACCATCCTGGACCGGGGCACGAACCCGTGTCCCCTGCATCGGCAGGCGGACTCTCAACCACTGCGCCACCAGGGAAGCCCCTCAGTCTTCTCATTTTAAGCACAGAGATCTTGCATTCTAAGAGTGGACCAGAGTCTGCCTTCCCAGGAGGGGGCTTTGAGGACACCTCGGGAGCACTTACCAGGTTGTACATGGGCTTCCTTGTCCGGAGAGGGAGGGGATCACTGTTACCTAGCAACAGCCACATCCTACAACACGTCTGCCGCTGAAGGAAAGATGTTTCCACAGGCACCTGGAGAGAACTCCCTGAGCCTCTCCGCGAACTGGGGAGCTCTCGGGGTGATCTGGGGGGCCCACCTGAGGAGTTCCTCACTGTGGGGTGCCTTTCTTGCCCCTGCAGACTCTGTGTGCACCTGTGTGTATTCACGTGTAAGCACGTCCATAGTCCATGTGTGAGCACAGTGGTGGTGATGGGAGTGCAGAGGCTGAAGAAGCATCAGCTCAGTTACAGGGGGTTCCAGAGGATTCCAGATGCCTTGGAAGTTGCCCTCCACTTTCAAGTAGAAATCCCCCCACCCTTGGGCTGACTACTGCAGCGATCAGATTTGCCCAAATTGGCCCAAGTTGGCCCTGATTTCAAAATCCCATTTTGCTTGGAAACCATGCCACATTTTTTTTTTTCCCTGAAAGCCCAACATTGAGATGAATGTCTTTTCCGTTAGGTTTTAATCCGAGCTGAAAACACATACATTTAGGAGTGTAATTTGTGAGACCTTATATCAGTGTAGACTCATCAAGGGGGCAGTTTATCACATCCTTTCCTGAGAGCACCTCCTGGATAGAGGAGGAAAGAGCACGAGGGAACTGGGCCCCCAGTGGAAGGGCAGGCTTCCGTGGCCAAGGAAGAGAAGGGCTGTAGGAGATGGGTCAGTCCATACTCAGCCGTGTCCTGGGCTGGCTGGAGGGCCCCATTCATCCTGGGAGACCGAGCTCACAGTTAGTGATGTTCATTTATTTGTTGAGGTATAGTTGATGTACAGTATTATATAAGTTACAGGCCTACACTGTAGAGATTCACAATTTTAAAGGTCATATTACATTTATAGTTATTATAAAATATTGGTTATATTCCCCACGTTGTACAGTATATCCTTGTAGCTTATTTTATTTTTAAAATTTTTTGAACTATAGTTGATTTACAATGTTGTGTTAATTTCTTCTGTACAGCAAAGTGACTCAGTTATACATATATACATATATATATTCTTTTTCATATTCTTTTCTATTATGGTTTGTCACAGAATACTGAATAGTTCACTGTACTATACAGCATGATCTCTGTTGTTTCTTGTAACTTATTTATTTATTTATTTTGCGGTACGCGGGCCTCTCACTGTTGTGGCCTCTCCCGTTGCGGAGCACAGGCTCCGGATGCGCAGGCTCAGCGGCCATGGCTCACGGGACCAGCCGCTCCACGGCATGTGGGACCTTCCCGGACCGGGGCACGAACCCGTGTCCCCTGCATCGGCAGGCTTACTCTCAACCACTGCACCACCAGGGAAGCCCTCTTGTAACTTATTTTATACATAGTAGTTTGTACCTGTTAATCCCTTACCTGTACCTTGCCTTCCCCCCTTCCCTCTGTCTCCCCACTGGTTACCACTACTCTGTTCTCTAGATCTATGAGTCTGCTTCTTTTTTGTTGAGGAACCTCTTTTTCATGTCGTTTGTCTACCGCCCTTTACTTTCACCCCTCCATGACCTCTGCAGCCCCGTGCAGGTTCTGGGAATTCCCTGTCCCTTGCAACATAATGCTTTTGCTATTTCTGGGTACAAAGGTGGAGAAATATGGTGATTTTCTCCAGTGTTCCCAGTTACCTCTAATTGTGTTTGTACTCTCGTAGAAGAGGGCAGAGCGGGTGCTTCAAGACATCCCTTCTCTTCGTCATCCTGGTTACCTGCCCTGTAACATCCTTCAGCAAATGGTGCAGCAACTTTTGTAAAATAGAAATTCTCGCCACGTGTTTCTGTGGGGCAGTAAGACGTGAGCTCTGTCTTCACCCGACAGTGGAGTAATAATGCGCTTCCTTGGAAGTGTTCACATTCCCTGGGGGCATAGAAGCTTTCAAGATAAGCTGTCTCATGCTTCCACCAACCTCCTTGGAAGGTCATGGGCTTGCTTTATAGATAGGGGAGCTGGCGAAGGGAGCTAAGAGTGGCACATGTGTCCTATAACTGTAAAAAGGTCAGATGGCCCAGCAGACAGGAGCCCCCTTTTCGGAAAGAGCGTGTCTTAAGCCTGGTTTGTTCCAGAATCCTCTTCCTTAGCCTGGAAAGAAGTCTCCACTTGATTTGCAAGACCACAGTCTAGACCCATTTCTGCCATTACTTTTCAAGGTCTGCAATAATAAAATCGGCTTTGGTCACCCAATGCATTCATTCAGCTACTCAACAATTATTTTTTTCAGCATCTATTATGTGCATGGTGTTGGAGGGACAAACATGTGTCAGAAACATCCTGTAGGTCTAAGAGTCCATCCTCAATCTTGGAAGGGGACGTCTGACATATATAGATGAATACAGAGACCTTTAGCAGCAAAAGAAAGACATGGATGAAATAAGTAATTAACTTCTAGGGAAGGATAATCTTCCCTTCCAGAATTAACCAGACTTCTTCATTTTTATCTTGTGGGAAAGTTGGAAAGATCTTCAAGGAAGGTGATGGAAAGATTAGGGAAGGAGATTAGTGAGAAAGAGCTGAGGGGCTGGGCTGCCTCCCCCAGGAGAGAAGGTGGGGAGAGGTCATGCTGGTGGCCGTCGGTGTGTGGACTTCTTTAGTGAGTTGTCCTGCATTGCTCTTCAGTTTGCTTAAGAATAAGACTGTTGGGCTTCTCTGGAGGCGCAGTGGTTGAGAGTCCTCCTGCCGATGCAGGGGACGCGGGTTCGTGCCCCGGTCCGGGAAGATCCCACCTGCCGCGGAGCGCTGGGCCCGTGAGCCATGGCCGCTGAGCCTGTGCGTCCGGAGCCTGTGCTCCGCAACGGGAGGGGCCACAGCAGTGACAGGCCCGTGTACCAGAAAAAAAAAAAAAAAAAAAAAAAGACTATTGACAATACTTTTTTTTTTTTTTTTGCGGTACGCGGGCCTCTCACTGTTGCGGCCTCTCCCGTTGTGGAGCACAGGCTCCGGACGCGCAGGCTCAGCGGCCATGGCTCACAGGCCCAGCCGCTCAGCGGCATGTGGGATCCTCCCGGACCGGGGCACGAACCCGCGTCCCCTGTATCTGCAGGCAGACTCTCACCCACTGCGCCACCAGGGAAGCCCCCCCTTTTTTTTTTATCATCTACCACACACCAGATTGTATGAGGAATTGTATGCACATTATTCACTCACATTTTGTATTACTGAGAACAGTGTGGCAGTTACCATCCTGGGCACTGAGGTGAATAAAGCCAAGTTCCTGCTCTAATAGAATTTGGGGATCATCTCATTTTGTCCTTCTGTTATCTCTGGGAGGAAGAGGTTTCTGGTCTTTTGTAGAGAATGAAGTCAAGACTAAAAGAAGTTAAGTAGTTTAGCCAAAGTCAGGCTGGAGGTTTAAGATCAGGTCCCGTAGTACGCTCCTTCCCCACGGGCAAAAAATAAGCCCCTCAATACCAGTACCAAGGCAGTAGACACCGGCTAACCGGTCAGTACTTGTTGGGAGGCTTGTCTGTGCTCAATAACATATTATATAAGAGATTCGCATCATGCAGACTGACGGTGTTTAAAGTTTCATAAGAGAAGTTGACTTTCTTGGTGAAAGTGAAGGTTGAGCCGGACCTTCTAGAAGCTTCAGTGATATTTGTGGGGCTAAAGGGAGGGCCTTCCAGTGCAAAGGAATAACACAAACATAAGTGAACAGAGTGGGACGTGTATGAGACGTGTCAGAATGAAGAATGGCGTCCCATCCAGACGGTTTGGCTGGGGGTCGAGGGGAGCATTGGCAAATGGGCTGGACGGTAGGGCAAAGCCCATCTCGTAGGGCTGTGAGGGCAGGAGGCGGAGCTTCAGTTTGGGGTAACGGCTAAAATTGCGGACTTTTTAATTGGGCAGCTGCATGTGAGTGATGGCGTTTGGTCGTGAATCTGGGGTGGAGAGCAGAATAGATCAGGTAGCAGAGCCTGCAGCCAGGAAGGCTGACTCATGTGACTGCTTTCGGTGGCCATGAAGAGGGATGGACAGACCTTCCATCTGTTCTCCTTCTCAAGGTCAGCGTGAAGCCTTAGAGCTCACCTGTCAGCTTTAGGGGCAGGAGGGGTTAGTGGTGATCCTTGCTTGAAGCTGGGAGGAGGGGCAGGTCCAATCAGATGTCCTTGGATTGGACTCTGCTCTGCCTTGATGATCTAACCCAAAGATGATCTTCCTCTCCTTCTGCTTCTTGTCTTGACCCGCACTGAGCCCTCATGGTGCCCACGTACAGGTGTGGTGTCCTGAGAAAACTGGGGTGTAACCCTTAGGCAGTGCAGGCAGAAGGGGAACTGGTTTCATTCTCTCGCCATGGTTCTGTAGCAGAGCTGAGCTGCTCCTTCAGGCAGAGTCCTGGAGCTCCTAGAAGCTACAGGCAGAAGGGCCAGGAGGGCGACCTGTTCTCCTCATAGACATTGCCGAGCTGCTGTGGCCCCTGGTCTTTTGGCCCCTGGTCTCCTGATAGCCCATGGCCTTCTGGACGTTGTCTAATTTTATTATTTTGAATACAGGAGATTGATAAATGCCAACTTAATGGGATTATAGTTTTGTATATGAATATACCTGCAAATCAGAGCAAATCATTTGTTCATTCTTCATTCAACAACGATATTAAAATGATTGTTATATACGTCATGCAACTATATTAATAACTTGTTTGTGCCAGACCTGGTGCCAGCCTCTGGGGTACAGCTGAGGACAGTAATCCGTTTTCTCATGGCACTGACAGTCTGCTAGGTGGAGACAAACAAGACAAATAAGTAGGCAAATTCCACAGTATTTTTTAAGATGGTAAGTGTGGGGTGGAAAAATAAAAACCAGGTGAGATGGATTGGGGACGCTGGGAGACCCGGAGGGTCGGAATCCTACATCTGAGGGTTAGGTGACATTTGGACAGAGACTCGAAGGAAGTGAAGAGGGAGCTACGGGGGTGTCTGAGGAAGAGCCTTGCAGGTAGAGGAAACAGCAAGTGCAAAGGCCCTGGGGCGCAGTGTGCCCGGTGGGTTTGAGAAGCAGTAAAGAGGCCATGTGGCTGGAACTGTGGAGCAAGGGCAGAGCAACTGGGGCTTCGGACAGAGGCACAGAGGGAGGAGACTGGGATCCGGCAGATCACGCAGGGCTCTATAGCCACTGTAGGGACTTGGGCTTTTACTCTGAGAGAACTGAGAAGCCGTTGGGGAGGCCTGAGCAACGGAATCATGAGATCTGACTTCTTTTTATCAGGTTCGCTCTGGTTGCTCCTTTGAGAACAGAACAGGGCGCAGGAGAAGGCATAGAGGGGCCAGCGAGGAGACCAGGTAATAATGTAGATGAGAGGCGAGGGTGCCTTCTGACAGCAGAGTGTGGAGATGGTGGAGGGCTGGATACATTTTGCAGTTAGAGCCAGAGAAAGAGAAGCAAACGTTCAGGACGACTTTGCCAGAACATCTCGTCTAACCTCGTGCCTGCAAACCAGAGTCACTCTGTGGGTAGCCTTTGGGTTGACTGTGGCCTGAGGGCGCCGCGTAAATGCAGACCAGCGTGATAATACTGCTTCTTCATCAGCATGCTCAATGTATGTGTGTAAATGTGTACATGCGGACGCGTGCACATGAGAGTATGTGCGCGTGCGTGTGGTGCCCTTCCTGTTGGACGCCTACAGCCCCAGCAGTGAATCCCTCCGCAGAGACCAGTATCTCTGGCTCCTTGGGCTCTCGCCAGCTACTTACATACCAGACAGAGCCAGCCCTCCCGCCACGGTGTTTTGCTTGTACATTTTGCAGGTGCTGCCCTCCTTTTAATTATCCACCCACTTCCCTTCCCAACCCCCTTCTTTTTGGAAGTTGTAAAAAAAAAAAAGATGAAACCGCCAGATGTGAGCCGCGTCTCATCAGTAATCCATAAAAAAAACAAGCATCCCCCGCTCATCTCTCATGCTTTATGAAAAGCTAAAATTAAATCAGGGCAGCGTTATTAAGCTAAGTGATTTTTGCTGGATTCGGATGAATTCCTGTGTGTGCCACATCGTTGGTTGGAAGTGTGCCTGGGGTGCCGTAGGCTGTGAATGCACATCCACCAGCTATTAGTGGAAATAGATCTGCTTACAATGGGGCACTTGAGGTTTTCCAGACCCAGGACATGAGCACTGTAGGCAGAACCCTCACTGCGCACAGCTCGGGGTCCTCCGGTCCCCACCGACCCTTAGCAGCAGACAGCGAAGACAAGAAAAAAGAAAAGAAGTGAAGCGGTAGATGGCACGGCCCCTGCGGTGATGGATTCGAATTCCAGAGGCAGAACCGTGGGGGATCCCCTTCTTTCTGGGAACCCGGGAAGGTCAGGGATGGAGGCACTATATTCTGAGAATGCAGAGTTCTGGGGATGCTGTGAACTAGAATTGTTGATCTCTGCTTTCACCCGCGAGACAGCCGTTCGGAAACACTGAGCTGTCTCTGAGCGTGGCTGTCTGAGGTGGCCCCTGAGTCTGAGGCTTTTTTATACCCATTCACCTGCTTCCTGGCTTTCTTTCCTTTTGAGAAACTCATGAGTTAGTTGGTTTGGTGTTCTAAAATACAAAAATTTTGTTGGGAAAGTCAGATTGCTGTCCAGCCAACGGGTTGGAAAAGGGAGAGCCTCTTTTCGGGCTCAGACTTTATCACGTTCTGCCGGGTGCAGTGAAACAGGGTAAGATGGAGTCACAAAGTCTGGGATTGAGCCTCCACTTCATAAACTGAGGCTGTGAGGCTGTGTGGCTTTAGGTGACTAACTTTCTAAGTTGCAGTTTCCTTCTGAGTCCCAGTACAATAAGAATGATGTCATCTCTTCTGGGACTGTTGCTGGGGAGATATGAGCCCTGTATTTAAATCACGCAGCTGGGGTTCGGCCTGGAAAAGATGCTGGGTCAGTGTCAGTGGTCACTGCGCATCCTTTGTTGACCCGGAAGGAGAGAGGCCTGGGGTCCCTGGCAGGGTTGCGCTGGGGGCCAAGTTCATGCCCTGCCTGGACGGCCCCTCTGCACTAGGACCCCATCCTCTCCGCTCCAGACGTGCTCAGTTCCCCTCACACCCCGGACAGCAGTGCAGGTGGAATCGTATGGAAGATTTTATTTGAAGGAGACATTTTCTGAGGGATGTCAGTCTTGGAGTGTATCGGCATGTTTGATTCTGCATTCACGACTTCCTTTTTGTTTTGGACGTTGTCATACAAAACATTGTGTGAAGCTCAGAAATAGGAGAACGTGGCATTTGTTGCTCTTTCTACGAGGTATGGAGAACTTGTGAGTTCAGCAAAAGGTTGATTCTTTCAGCCCTCTCCTTTGCCGAAAGATATCCACACACAAAACCGACATTTTTAGGGGAATCTTGCATCAGAATTTGCCCATAAGATTTAATTTCACATTTTTGCCTGACACTTCCGAATTCATTCAGTAAATTTCTGTGCTGTGTGAATGTCACTCTTTTATTTAAAGAACCGACTTGCTAAATAGAGGAAGAATTTCAATACGTTCTTCAGTGAAAGTGCTCAGGATTTTATATTTTTAGGAAGTCAGCTCTTCATAAATATTGGAATTTCAGATGACCCAAATCAGCTTCAGTGCATTTTCAATGTTTGATATGTTGTGACATATATTTCAGTTTTTGAGAAATATAATTTGGTAGACTTTTTACAGTCATCTCCTAACATGTTGGGGGCTGTCTCTATATTTGCTCAAATCCGACTTATACCATCACGGTGCATAAGAATACCAGTCACTTGGGCAAGTCACAACCCACTGTAGTCAGAGAGATGAAAAATTTAGAATTGAGACGCTGCACCACTTGTGTCACCTAGCGTCATGACGTCATCACCAGTTCATGGCTGCCAGGAACTGTGACAAGTACCCAGGCCACACAGGGTAAGTGTGACACTTGTTCTCTTTTGCCCTTCCTGTTAAGATGCCTCAACCACCATCTTGGTCATTAGAATTGTCCTTTCCCACTTAGATGGCATATCCAAGGGCCACCTCACCGCTACCCCACCATTAGAGATTTACTTCTGTCAATTTTTCTCCAACTTCTTTTGAAATGCAGACGCTTTCAGGTCTGTACGATTTTAGCGCTGTGTTTGATCTGTGGGCATAGAGCCAGTGTAGTAAAGGGAGAAGGAGAAATTCCCAAAAGGAAAATGAATCTCAGCAGAGGCCATACGCTTCGGATTTTCCAGACACTGGCAGATAGACAAGCGCCTTTCCATTCAGGGTGAAGCGGGCCGGACTTCCTCAGCCCGGGACAACACACCTCTGGTTTATTCCATCCAAGCAGAAGTCAGATGCATCCATTTCCTGGCAGAGGAATTCAGAAGGTCATCGCCCAGGCACGCAGCCCCATGCCATGCACAAACCTTCTGTGTGTTGGAATTGTGCCAGGCACGAGAGATACAAATAAAATACGGATAAAAATATAGTACCGGGGAGGCGGAGTCAAGATGGCATACTAGGAGGATGCGGAATTCGCGTCTCCTTGCAACTAGGGCACCTACCAGGCACCGGTGGGGGACCACAGACACCTAAGGGGACGGGAGGAACCCCCAGCAACCGGCTTGCAAGATCTTGCTTCCCAGGCCGGAGGTCAGGCCTGAGCTCCAAGTCGAAACCTCTGGACTAACAGAGAACCTCAGACCCCAGGGAATATTAATAGAATGAGGCCTCCCAGAGGTCCTCATCTCAGCATCAGACCTGGCTCTATCCAACTGCCTGCAAACTCCAGCTCTGAACGTCTCAGGCCAAACAACCGGTAAGGCAGGAATACAGCAACATGCATCAAAAATAAAAGAAATGACAAAAAAATATGTTGCAGATGAAAGAGCAAGGTAAAAACCTATAAGACCAAATAAATGAAGACGAAATAGGCAACCTACCTGAAAAAGGATTCAGAGTAATGATAGTAAAGGTGATCCAAAATCTCAGAAACAGAATGGTAAAAATACAAGGAGCATTTAACAAGGATCTAGAAGAACTAAACAGCAAATAAACAGTGATGAACAACACAATTACTGAAATTAAAAATACTCCAGAAAGAATCAATAGCAGAATAACTGAGGCAGAAGAATGGATAAGTGAGCTGGAGGATAAAACGGTGGAAATAAATGCCAGGGAGCAGAACAAAGAAAAAAGAATGAAAAGAATCGAGGACAGTCTCAGAGACTTCTGGGACATTAAACGCACCAACATTCGAATTATAGGTGTCCCAGAAAAAGAAGAGAAAAAGAAAGGGTCTGAGAAAATATTTGAAGAGATTATAGTCGAAAACTTCCCTAACACGGGAAAGGAAATAGTCAATCAAGTCCAGGAAGCGCAGAGTCCCATACAGGATAAACCCAAAGAAAAACACACCAAGACACATATTAATCAAGCTATCAAAAATTAAATACAAAGAAAAAATATTAAAAGCAGCAAGGGAAAAACAACAAATAACATACAAGGGAATCCCCATAAGGTAAACAGCTGATTTTTCAGCAGAAACTCTGCAAGCCAGAAGGGAGTGGCAGGACATACTTAAAGTGATGAAAGGGAAAAACCTACAACCAAGATTACTCTACCCAGCAAGGATCTCATTCAGATTCGACGGAGAAATTAAAAACTTTACAGATAAGCAAAAGTTAAGAGAATTCAGCACTACCAAACCAGCTTTACAACAAATGCTAAAGGAACTTCTCTAGGCAGGAAACACAAGAGAAGGAAAAGACCTACAAAAAACAAACTCAAAACAATTAAGAAAATGGTAATAGGAACATACATATTGATAATTACCTTACATGTAAATGGAATAAATGCTCCAACCAAAAGACATAGACTGGCTGAATGGATACAAAAACAAGACCCATACATATGCTGTCTACAGGGGACCCACTTTAGACCTAGGGACACATACAGACAGAAAGTGAGGGGATGGAAAAAGATGTTCCATGCAAATGGAAATCAAAAGAAAGCTGGAATAGCAATTCTCATATCAGATAAAATAGACTTTACAATAAAGACTATTAAAAGAGACAAAGAAGGACACTACATAATGATCAAGGGATCGATCCAAGAAGAAGATAAAACAATTGTAAATACTTATGCACCCAACATAGGAGCACCTTAATACATAAGGCAAATGCTAGCAGCCATAAAAGGGAAAATCGACAGTAACACAATCATAGTAGGGGACTTTAATGCCCCACTTTCACCAATAGACAGATCATCCAAAATGAAAGTAAATAAGGAAACACAAGCTTTAAATAACACATTAAACAAGATGGACTTAATTGATATTTATAGGACATTCCAACCAAAAACAACAGAATAGCCATTCTTCTCAAGTGCTCATGGAACATTCTCCAGGATAGACCATAACTTGGGTCACAAATCAAACCTTGGTAATTTAAGAAAATTGAAATCATATCAGGTATCTTTTTGGACCACAACACTATGAGTCTAGATATCAATTATAGGAAAAAAAACTGTAAAAAATACAAACACATGGAGGCTAAACAATACAGTACTAAATAACCAAGAGATCACTGAAGAAATCAAAGAGGAAATAAAAAAATACCTAGAAACAAATGACAATGAAAACATGACCACCCAAAACCTATGGGATGCAGCAAAAGCAGTTCTAATAGGGAAGTTTATAGCAATACAGTCCTACCTCAAGAAACAAGAAAAATCTCAAGCAAACAACCTAACCTTACACCTAAAGCAGTTAGAGAGAGAAGAACAAAAAAACCCCAAAGCTAGCAGAAGGAAAGAAGTCATAAAGATCAGAAATAAATGAAAAAGAAATGAAGGAAGCGATAGCAAAGATCAATAAAACTAAAAGCTGGTTCTTTGAGAAGATAAACAAAATTGATAAACCATTAGCCAGACTCATCAAGAAAAAAAGGGAGAAGACTCAAACCAACAGAATTAGAAATGAAAAAGGAGAAGTAATAACTGACACTGCAGAAATACAAAGGATCATGAGAGATTACTACAAGCAACTATATGCCAACAAAATTGAAACCTGGAGAAAGGGACAAATTCTTAGAAAAGCACAACCTTCCAAGACTGAACCAGGAAGAAATAGAAAATATGAACAGACCAGTCACAAGTAATGAAGTTGAAACTGTGATTAAAAATCTTCCAACAAACAAAAGCCCAGGAACAGATGGCTTCACAGGTGAATTCTATCAAACATTTAGAGAAGAGCTAACATCCATCCTTCTCAAACTCTTCCAAAATATAGCAGAGGAAGGAGCACTCCCAAACTCATTCTACGAGGCCACCATCACCCTGATACCAAAACCACACAAAGATTCACAAAAAAAGAAAACAACAGGCCAATATCTCTGATGAACATAGATGCAAAAATCCTCAACAAAATATTAGCAAACAGAATCCAACAGCACATTAAAAGGACCATACACCATGATCAAGTGGGGTTTATCCCAGGAATGCAAGGATTCTTCAATATATGCAAATCAATCAATGGGATACAGCATATTAAAAAACTGAAGATTAAAAACCATATGATAATCTCAATAGATGCAGAAAAAGCTTTTGACAAAATTCAACACTGATCATGAGAAAAACTCTCTAGAAGGTGGGCATAGAGGGAAACTACCTCAACATAATAAAGACCATATATGACAAACCCACAGCCAACATCATTCTCAATGGTGAAAAACTGAAACCATTTCCTCTAAGATCAGGAACAAGGCAAGGGTGCCCACTCTCACCACTATTATTCAAAATAGTTTTGGAAGTTGTAGCCATGGCAATCAGAGAAGAAAAAAGAAATAAAAGGAATGCAAATTGGAAAAGAAGAAGTAAAACTGTCACTGTTTGCAGATGACATGATACTATATATAGAGAAGCCTAAAGATGCTACCAGAAAACCACTAGAGCTAACCAATGAATTTGGTAAGGTAGCAGAATACAAAATTAATGCACAGAAATCTCTTGCATTCCTATACACTAATGAGGAAAAATCTGAAAAAGAAATTAATGAAATACTCCCATTTACCATTGCAACAAAAAGCATAAAATACCTAGGAATAATCCTACCTAAGGAGACAAAAGACCTGTGTGCAGAAAACTATAAGACACTGATGAAAGAAATTAAAGATGATACAAAGAGATGGAGACATATACCATGTTCTTGGATTGGAAAAATCAACATTGTGAAAATGACTCTACTACCCATGGCAATCAACAGATTCAATGCAATCCCTATCAAACTACCAATGGCATTCTTCACAGAACTAGAACAAAAAATCTCACAATTTGTATGGGAACACAAAAGACCCCGAATAGCCAAAGCATTCTTGAGAAAGAAAAACAGAGTCAGAGGAATCAGGCTCCCAGACGTCAGACTATACTACAAAGCTACAGTAATCAAGACAGCATGGTACTGGCACAGAAACAGAAATATAGATCAATGGAACAGGATAGAAAGCCCAGACATAAACCCACACACATATGGTCACCTTATCTTTGATAAAGGAGGCAAGAGTATACAATGGAGAAAAGACAGCCTCTTCAATAAGTGGTGCTGGGAAAACTCGACAGCTACATTTAAAAGAATGAAATTAGACCACTCCCTAACACCATACACAAAAATAAACTCAAAATGCATTAAAGACCTAAATATAAGGCCAGACACTATAAAACTCTTAGAGGAAAACAGAGGCAGAACACACTATGACATGTATCACAAGATCCTTTTTGCCCCACCTCCTAGAGAAATGGAAATAAAAAGAAAAATAAAGAAATGGGACCTAATGAAACTTCAAAGCTTTTGCATAGCAAAGGAAACCACAAACAAGACGAAAAGACAACACTCAGAATGGGGGAAAATATTTGCAAACGAAGCAACTGACAAAGAATTAATCTCCAAAATATACAAGCAGCTCATGCAGCTCAATATCAAAAAAACAAACAACCCAATCCAAAAATGGGCAGAAGACCTAAATAGACATTTCTCCAAAGAAGATATACAGACTGCCAACAAACACATGAAAGGATGCTCAACATCACTAATCATTAGAGAAATGCAAATCAGAACTACAATGAGGTATATCACCTAACACCAGTCAGAATGGCCATCATCAAAAAATCTACAAACAATAAATGCTGGAGAGGGTGTGGAGAAAAGGGAACCCTCTTGCACTGTTGGTGGGAATGTAAATTGATACAGCCACTATGGAGAACAGTATGGAGGTACCCTAAAAAACTAAAAATAGAACTACCATATGACCCAGCAATCCCACTACTGGGCATATACCCTGAGAAAACCATAATTCAAAAAGAGTCATGAATCGCAATGTTCATTGCAGCTATATTTACAATAGCCGGGAGATGGAAGCAACCTAAGTGTCCATGAACAGATGAATGGATAAAGAAGATGTGGCACATATATACAATGGAATATTACTCAGCCATAAAAAGAAACTGAAAAAGAAATTGAGTTATTTGTAGTGAGGTGGATGGACCTAGAGTCTGTCATACAGAGTGAAGTCAGTCAGAAAGAGAAAACCAAATACCATATGGTAACACATACATATGGAATCTAAAAAAAAAAAAAAAAAAAAAAAAAAAGGTTCTGAAGAACCTAGGGGCAGGACGGGAATAAAGACGCAGATGTAGAGAATGGACTTGATGACACAAGGAGGGGTAAGGGTAAGCTGGGACAAAGTGAGAGAGTGGCACTGACATATATACACTGCCATATGTAAAATAGATAGCTAGTGGGAAGCAGCTGCATAGCACAGGGAGATCAGCACTTTGCTTTGCCAGCACCTAGAGGGATGGGATAAGGAGGCTGGGAGTGAGAAAGAAGAGGGAGGGAATATAGGGATATACGTATGCATATAGTTGGTTCACTTTGTTATACAGCAGAAACTAACACAACATTGTAAAGCAATTATACTCCAGTAAAGATGTTAAAATATATATATATATTCCCATTTTCTGGACTTTTTGATCTAATTGTTGAGCCAGTGATAATGTGTGACAACTACTTTGTATAGTAAATGCTGTAATAAAAGTGCAGGTGTGTGTGTGTGTAATCTTAAATGAATACCAGATTGTGAGTATTGGTGATAGAAAGGTTTACTTTGGTTTCTTACATAAATTAATGATTTTCACAATGTCTTCCATCATCGGTATCTCATAAAAATATACTATTCTGATGAATTGGGGGGGGGGCAGTTTCATCTAGTCTGCTGCTTCAGTGACTGCCACTAGATGGATTTGTCCTGGATCTGTATCTCCAGTCTAGTTCTTGGTCTGGGGCGCTTTACTCCGATGTATCCAGTTACCTCCTAGGTATCTCCTCTTGGAAGCTCAATAAGAATTTAAACTCACCTGGTTGTAATTGAATCCATCACTTCCGTCGCCATCCCAGCCTCACCTCCCACCTCCCTCCAGGGTTGTTCTGGCTACAGTAAGTGGCACCCCATTCGAGCCAATGCCAGGGATAGTTCTATTTTTTCTTAAATTAATTAAATTTATTTGTTTGCACCAGGTCTTAGTTGTGGCCGGCGGGCTCCTTAGTTGCAGCTCCCGGGCTCCTTAGTTGCGGCATGCATGTGAAATCTAGTTCCGTGACCAGGGATCGAACCCAGGCCCCCTGCATGGGGAGTGCGGAATCTTATCCACTGAGCTGCCAGGGAAGCCCCAGGGCTAGTTTTTGACTCTTCCTTTCCTTCAACCACTTCTTTCAAAGACCCTCCACGTATGCAGATTCTGCTTCCTGCTGACTTCTTTTGTCCCTTCATCTCCTCCAAGCTCTCCTCCAATGCTAGAGCGGCCCACCATGGCCTTTCACAGAGTTTTATACACAGACTCCTAACCATTTCCCACTTCCAGGCTTCGTCCTTCCCAAACATTCCCGACACCATAGCGAGAGTCATACGGATCTGATAACCTCACTTCTCTACTTACGTTCTTCTGAAGTCCACATTGTCCTTGTGATAGAGTCCAGAGTCTTTCATAACCGTCTGTTTTCTTCACTGCTTCCTTTTCCAGACTCATCTCTTGCTCGTGTCCTGGCCCACAGATGATCTCTGAGTCACGTGAATGGCTTCCTATTCCTCAAATGCATCATCTGTTTCCAACCCTCAGTCCTTCGCATGGCCTAGTCTTCCTGTCCGGAACGGTCATCTCTGCCCCGATTCACCCACACATACGTACAGAGCACCTAGACTTGTGCCAGGTCCTGGACTGAGGGCTGGGACACAAGAAAGACTTGGTTTCTCCCCTTGAAGGGTTTGAAACTACAGTAAGTCCCCTACATACAAACAAGTTCTGTTCCGAGGGTGCATTCATAAGTCCAGTTTGTAAGTCCAACAAAGTTAGCTTAGGTACCCAACTAACACAATCGGCTATATAGTGCTGCACTGTAATTGGTTTATAATACTTTTCACACAGATGATACATAAAAACACAAACACAGAAAATAAAACATTTTTAAACTCACAGTACAGTACCTTGAAAAGCCAGTAGTCCAGTACAACAGCTGGCACACTGGGGCTGGCATCGAGTGAACAGGCAAGGAGAGTTACTGACTGGAGGAGGGAGAGCAGGTGGGAGATGGCAGAGCTGAAGGATTGTCAGCAATAGGAGACGGAGGGCAAGCTGCCGTTTCACTCACGCCTGACGTTGATGGACTGGAATGCACGATCACATCTTTGAAAGCTCGCAACTTGCAGGTTTGTATGTGGGGGACTTCTTGTACTTGAGGAGGCCAATTATGATGTGAATATGTAAATGTCAACCGTGACAAGTAAGGGAAGGAAGAGGGACGACAAGAGTGTGAGAAGGGCCTGATTTAGATTGGGGGGGGGTGGTCAGGGAGGGCTTCCTGGAGGGGAGACCTTTTCCTCTTGGGGAGTTTCTCCAGCCATTTCCTCCAGGAAGCTTCTCCTGTTTCCCAGCTGTGGGTTTCTCGGCCGCCTTAGGGCTCACGTAGCACTGCCCACTTCCCTGTTAGATTGTTTTGTTATTTTGCTGCCATCGCCCCTCCATCTCTAGACTGTCAGCTCCACGAGGGCAGGGTCAGAGCCTGGCTTCTGCATCTCTGATTTCAGGCACACAAGGAGTTCATGAATATCTCTTGATGGTTTGGGGTAAAGTTGGAAGCTCTTTCCAGTCACATGAGAGACACTGTAGTATGTGGCCCGTGTTCTCCGCCAAAATTCTCCATGGGCTGAAAACTCTGGTGAGTCCCGGCTGCCCCTCCCTTGACGGCCCTCCTGCCTCACCTCAGGCTGGTGCTAAAATCACACCAAGGAGTCGTTTCTTTGGATTGGAAGGTCTCTAGGCAAAAGGCCTCTGTGGCAGGGGTCATTACCAAACAGTGCCTATGCAAATATCATTATCCGTATTTTCAGATGTGGACACTGACGCTGAAACGATCTGTGACTTGCCCCAGGCCCATATCCCAGGATTAGCCTTGGTCCATCTTTGGTTATGTTCAAGGCCCACTGAAGATGATAACAAAGTCTTTATTCTTTTTGCTTTACTGCATACAAATTGTGTTGCTTCTCAGTAAAGAGAGTTAACAACCTCTTCCTTCAGACTAACCTCCACATCTTTTTCTGTATTTTCAAGTCATCTGAGGAGTGAGGCTGTAAAGTAGATGTGGGAGGTGTTGAAGGAAGATCTCGTGTGACGTCACTCCACTGGAATGTGAGATGCTGGGTCCTTGCTACCCTCTTACTCTGCTTAACCCTTGTGACTTAACGTGACTTGACTCGCTGTTCACGGGTATATACAGAAGCTTGGTTACACTGCAAGCTAACATATTCCCTACCGCCAAGACTGTAATTGGAGCATCTTGTGTGAACACACGGTATCTGCTTTTTTTAAACATCTTTATTGGAGTATAATTGCTTTACAATGGTGTGTTAGTTTCTGCTTTATAACAAAGTGAATCAGCTATACATATACATATATCCCCATGTCTCCTCCCTCTTGCGTCTCCCTCCCACCCTCCCTATCCCACCCCTCTAGGTGGTCACAAAGCACCGAGCTGATCTCCCTGTGCTATGTGGCTGCTTACCACTAGCTATCTGTTTTACATTTGGTAGTGTATATATGTCCATGCCACTCTCTCACTTCTTCCCAGCTTACCCTTCCCCCTCCCCATGTCCTCAAGTCCATTCTCTATGTCTGCGTCTTTATTCCTATCCTGCCCCTAGGTTCTTCAGAACCTTTTTTTTTTTTTAGACTCCATATATATGTGTTAGCATACAGTATTTGTTTTTTGCTTTTTGACTTACTTCACTCTGTATGACAGACTCTAGGTCCATCCACCTCACTACAAATAACTCAATTTCGTTTCTTTTTATGGCTGAGTAGTATTCCATTGTATATATGTGCCACATCTTCTTTATCCATTCATCTGTTGATGGACACTTAGGTTGCTTCCACGTCCTGCTTATTGTAAATAGTGTTACAATGAACATTGTGGTACATGACTCTTTTTGAATTATGGTCTTTTAAGGGTATATGCCCAGTAGTGGGATTGCTGGGTTATATGGTAGTTCTATTTGTAGTATTTTAAGGAACCTCCATACTGTTCTCCATAGTGGCTGTATCAATTTACATTCCCACCAACAGTGCAAGAGGGTTCCCTTTTCTCCACACCCTCTCCAGCATTTATTGTTTGTAGATTTTTTGATGATGGCCATTCTGACCGGTGTGAGGTGATACCTCATTGTGGTTTTGATTTGCATTTCTCTAATGATTAGTGATGTTGAGCATCCTTTCATGTGTCTGTTGGCAATCTGTATATCTTGTTTGGAGAAATGTCTATTTAGGTCTTCTGCCCATTTTTGGATTGGGTTGTTTGTTTTTTTGATATTGAGCTGCATGAGCTGCTTGTATATTTTGGAGATTAATTCTTTGTCAGTTTCTTCGTTTGCAAATATTTTCTCCCATTCTGAGGGTTGTCTTTTCGTCTTGTTGATGGTTTCCTTTGCTGTGCAAAAGCTTTTAAGTTTCATTAGGTCCCATTTGTTTATTTTTCTTTTTATTTCCATTTCTCTAGGAGGTGGGTCAAAAAGGATCTTGCTGTGATTTATGTCATAGAGTGTTCTGCCTATGTTTTCCTCTAAGAGTTTTATAGTGTCTGACCCTACATTTAGGTCATTAATCCATTTTGAGTTTATTTTTGTGTATGGTGTTAGGGAGTGTTCTAATTTCATTCTTTTACATGTAACTGTCCAGTTTTCGCAGCACCACTTATTGAAGAGGCTGTCTTCTCTCCACTGTACATTCCTGCCACCTTTATCAAAGATAAGGTGACCATATGTGTGTGCGTTTATCTCTGGGCTTTCTATCCTGTTCCATTGATCTATATTTCTGTTTTTGTGCCAGTACCATACTGTCTTGATTACAGTATTTGGTTTGCTACCTGATAGGACACAGGTAGCAGAGTCACTGCCTCTTACCTTGAGCTCTGCTATTTTTTTAAACTATTTTTTCTTTTATTAAAGATATTTTCGTTAATTAATTTATTTATTTTTAAATTTATTATTATTTTTTTGGCTGCGATGGGTCTTTGTTGCCGCGTGCGGGCTTTCTCTGGTTGCGGCGAGCGGGGGCTTGCGGTGCGCGGCTTCTCATTGAGGTGGCTTCTCTCTTTTGTGGAGCACGGGCTCCAGGCATGTGTGCTTCAGTAGTTGTGGCATGCGGGCTCAGTAGCTGTGGATCGTGGGCTCTAGAGTTCAGGCTCAGTAGTTGTGGCACACGGGCTTAGTTTTTCTGCAGCATGTGGGGTCCTCCCGGACCAGGACTTGAACCTGTGTTCCCTGTACTGGCAGGTGGATTCCCAACCACTTAGCCACCAGGGAAGTCCCTTGAGCTCTGCTCTTAATCAGAGGTTTTTTTTGCTTATGTTCAAGGCCCTGTGAAGATGATAACTGGTCCTATATCTGCCTTGTCTAACGATTAACTCAGAATCCTGCAGATGTATGTGTGTGTTGCTAGATCTTCCACCTGCCACTGTCAGGGATTTTAGGATGCTGACGATGTGCGTTTCCACGCAAATACTGCTTGTGGGGAGAGGAGGGAAAGGGAATTCACTTTTCGTTCTGTGGGTTTGTGCCCCTTGTTAAGCCTCTTCATCCCCTGATGAGGATAGGGTGACCACCCCTGGTTCCCTCCTCCCTGTAGCTTCTGAGGCAGGAGGGAACCGGGGAGGCCTTGAAGGCGGGCATGTGACTTTACTGGGTATTTTGCATAAATCTAATTTCCTGGGAAAACACAACCGTCTGAAGTCTCTGAGGTCAAGAGTGGCCAGGCAGGAAGCAACATGTACGTAGTGTTGATTCTCTGGTCAAGGGCAATTACAGAGGCTTTCTTTGGACCCCAGGAGTCATCCTCTCTGCCTCCCAATTTAATTAAGTGCAAGTAAAATGCATCTAAATGATGGGAAGATGCCAGGACATGACACGCCCATTGATCATAAACACAGCTGTCCTGTCCTGCAGGGTCACCTTTAGCCCCATGGGGCGGGTGACTGGCAAGGACCATGTACAGCGAGTGTGGGCTGATGTCACGTGTGTCACGATGTTGACAAGGAGGACAGGGGCAAGCAGATGAATATGATGGAGGAGAACAGAAGAGGAGCTGAGAGGAGAAGGGATTTCTGATGAGAGAGTTTGCTGGTACCTTGAGAACTGACCTGAACTCTTCATTGGGGGACAGATCATGTGAGCTGAGGCTATGGGAAACCCTCTCACATGATCTCTGCAGCTGGTCGTTCATGGGGCCTACATCTTCTAATTAACCTTTCCTCTGGGTGAAGGCATTGAACTTCCTTGAGACCCATAGAAATGAAGCCATCTTCTCTGGCAGAGGTAACACTTTGACCTGTCATCATTCAGCAGGGCTTCCCTATACTTGCTTATTAAGCCTGTCCATCTTGGGATCCAGAGAAAAGAGAAAAAACATCATCACCTGATCTCAAGGCCAAGGCAGCACCCAGTGACAGAGGGTCTGTTCTGCCCAAGATCTTGCATTAAGGAGATTTCAGGGAGCTTATGATCTAATAGGAGGCAGAAGACAAAACCCAAATATTTCCAAGTATAAAGAGGAAGCTTCAAAGGAGGGGAAATGAGCACCGTCTCACTGTCCACTGATTCCCTGTTTCATTCATGCAAAACTTCTTCCTGTCTGTCCAGGTGAATTCAAGTCACCTTTGACTTTCCCTTTCTCCAGGTTCCTCGGGTGAAAAAAAAATCATTGAAGTATATTTCAAAGCATACAGTGAAATGCCTAGATATTAAGTGTAGAGTTCAGTGAGTTTTGATAACTGTTTACATTGTGTAACTCTCACCCAAATAAAAATATACAACCGGTCTCCCCTGAGTGTTCCCTCCTGCCCTTTTCTAGGCAATAACTCCCATTGCCTGTTCTTGAACTTCATATAAGTGGAGCTATATGTTGTGTCCTTTTACGTCTAACTTCTTTTGCTTCACATACTATTTTTTGAGATTGTTCCTTACATGGTTAGTACATTCCTTTTTATTGTTGAGTTGTGTTTCATGGTGTGGAGATATCACAATTGGGTTGTCCATTTTCCTGTTGCTGGGCATATGGAAAAGTTCCAGTTTTCTTCTTTTGTGAGCAAAGTTATGTATATTCTTATACGGGTCTTTCTGGGGATATATGTTTTCATTTCTCTTGGGTAAATATCTAGAAGTGAAATAGTTTTCACATTAGCAAATATTTCTACACAGTTTTCCAAAGTGGGTGCACCATTTTCCCTTCCGCCATCAGTGCATGAGAATTCGAAAGACTCTGTCCCCTCCCAGCATTTGGTATTGTCAGCCTCTTAGTTGGAATTATTTCAGTGACGTGTAGTGAAGTCTTATTGTGGTTCCTTATGTAAAATTACCCATCAAGTCCCAGTGAATCCTTTCTCGACATCGCTCTGAGATGCATCTTTTTATTTAATTTGTTTATTTTTTTAATAGTCATAGCCCAGTCTTGATCAGCTGTCATCTGAACTAAACAGTGATCTCTTCACTTGCCTCCCTCACTTCCCGGACCAGGCTGCCAGCGTTGCTCTGGTGGCTTCCTGATCGCTTCGGTCCTTTACTCCCAAAGACCTTGAATGACTAACACCAATATCAGAAGTTTTTGAACTTTTAATTGCAGCAGAAAACTCTTTCTTTAGAGCAGAGCTGGTCTTTTGAAGGGAGATGGGAACCTGTTTACGCATCCTTCCCATCTATCCCTCCCTGTACCGTTGCAGCACCTGAGGTTCCTTTGTGACTTGTGCTCTTTGGAGTGTTCGTTGGAAATCGCCGACTGCCCCTCCCTGACCTGGTGCCTGTCCACACCTAGAGCCCCAGTCCCCACAGCTCCCTTAGGTCCCCTTCCAGCCATATCTTAGTGCCTGTGGCCTTCTGGATGCCAAAATACTGTTCCAAGCCTTAACACCTCTGCCTCTGCTGTTTCCTGTCCTTGGAAAGTGCTTCTTGCCCATTCCCCAGTGTCTGCCTGGGGAATATGACATCCTTTGAGCCAAGATGCTCCAGTATCTGTCCTTCATGATGTCTTCAGGGTTGATGTCTCCTGCTCTGTGTACCACCTTCCCTTTCTACACACCCTGCTGGGCTGCGGTCCTCTTAATCACCCTCGTTTCCCCAGTTCCCTGCAGTCTGATGTTCAATGTCCTTTACATTATGGGCTCAACCTACTTTTCTTACATGGTCTTCATTGATTTCCATGCTTTAACCTTGCACTCCTGCCAGAGTGGTACACATTCTGTACCGTACAAGCATCTCTCTTCATGCCTTTGCCCATAATGTGCTCCCTCACCTGGAATGCCCTCTCCCTTTGCCTCCTTTTTCCAGTCCTTCCTGCCTTGTGCTGGCTCCTGAATTCTGCTTCCTCCATACAGCATGCCAGGACACCTAGAGGAAAGGTGTCCAGAAAGACCTCTTTCTCCTCCAAATTATCCTTTGTATTTCTGAATTCCTTTGTCACTCATCTTATCCTTCCTAAAGGCTCACTGTCTATTTAGAGAGTTGAGAAAAATGCAGAGGAAGAGATAGTAGCAGCATGATGTAGCATTCATTATATCCCCTCCCTGGACCACATAGTCCATGTGGGCTATGACTTACTAGGGCTCATTCCCTATTCAGAGCCTGGGGGTCTTGTATGGGATAAGTAGGTGGAACGTCTCCTTAAAAAGTAATGCTCAGGGGCTTCCCTGGTGGCGCAGTGGTTGAGAGTCCACCTGCCGATGCAGGGGACGTGGGTTCGTGCCCCGGTCCGGGAGGATCCCGCATGCCGTGGAGCGGCTGGGCCCGTGAGCCATGGCCGCTTAGCCTGCGCCTTCGGAGCCTGTGCTGCGCAACGGGAGAGGCCACAACAGTGAGAGGCCCGCGTACCACAAAAAAAAGAAAAAAAAGTAATGCTCAGAATCATGATAGCACCAAATGATGGAAGGATAGACCTCTCCATGTAAGTGGTGGGTGGACCTGAAAGACACGGGTCAATTCCGTTTGGAAAAATGCTCCAGCCTCCATGAGAATTGGCTCTGATTGCATCAGTGCTTTTGCCTGTGTGGTGGAGAGCTGTGGTACCCCACGCCTGCGGATTTGCTGGGACAGACAGTTTTCATCTCTGCTGAAGATGTCTCTGGCCCTCTGCTTCACATCATCCGAGCCTAGCAACTGAGAGCCTGAGGGGTTTTGAGTCATTTGGCACCGGGGCCATCAAAGCAGCCAGCAGAGAAGCCTCTGAAGGGCTCTAGTGGGGCCCACTGGGATTCAGAACATCCTGGCTCTGCTGGGTGAAGCACCGCAGCTTGTTAGAAGAATAGTGCAGGCGTGAACGGCTTTGGTCTGGGCCAACAATCGTTTACAAAGAGCCTAAGTTACGTGGGCAGCTGGCCAGTTTCTGAAGTCTAGTGTCATTTGAAATGAACACAAACAGCGGGGGACTGAGGAGAAGCGTGAATGCCACTGTGTTCAAATTAGCTGTGGGAGTTTTGGGTGATGTTGATGTACAGTATTCATCTGGTATAAACTTCATCTCAAAAATGTCCTACCTGTCCTTGGATTTTGATCTTCCATTAAACCGACTTTATGTTTTTTCTCCCCAACAATCAGCCGCTTTGGAGCATCCTACAGTCTTCCCTTCCTTCTTTCCCTTGCCCAAATGTAGACATTGGCCACCACTGGTATCCGGCCAGGGTCTGTTGTCTTTCTCCTCTGCACTGAGTAACTTGCAGAAGCCATTTTCACACATCCTGCTGCCATCTTTCCTCCCTGCCTGGGATGGTTCCAACACCACTGGCAGTCTTCGGGCCAAGGCCATGATCTTCAGAATCCACATTAGCTGGATTGCTGGGCGTGAGGTTGGGGAGAAATCCAGAATCTGGAGCAACTCTGCCAAAGGCCTGACCTTCTGGAATCCCTCCCTACCTAATCCTCCTGACTCCAGTGGGTCCACAGTCAGCATCGCCTTAGCACTTTGAATTCTCATTTGAAAATGAAACCGCTTTGAAATCTCTGTTTTGTTATCACTGTTATCACTGTCATTCCTTTATATTGTTTGGGGTTCTTTTATTGATGCATTGTTTATATAACCATATTTTGAACTCCTAGGGAAGGGACTTTGCCTTACTGCTTTTGTGCTGTCCTAGCCTCAGTCTCGACACGAATTTAGAGCTGGGTCCACACGCGGTAGGTGCTTTTTATTTTATTTTATTTGGCTCTGCTGGATCTTCGTTGCCACGCGCGGGCTTTCTCTAGTTGCAGCGAGAGGGGCCTACTCTTCGTTGCAGTGCATGGGCTTCTCATCACGGTGGCTTCCCTTGTTGTGGGAGTTCGGGCTCCAGGCGTGCGGGCAGTAGTTGTGGCACGCAGGCTCAGTAGTTGTGGCTCGCGAGCTCTAGAGCACAGGCTCAGTAGTTGTGGTGCACGGGCTTAGTTGCTCTGCAGCATGTGGGATCTTACCAGACCAGGGCTCGAACCCACGTCCCCTGCATTGGCAGGTGAATTCTTAAGCACTGCAACACCAGGGAAGCCCCGTGGGTGCTTTTTAAATGTTTGCATTTTGGGGGATCTTACTGGTAGATCATTTAGAACAGTGGTTCACAAAATGTGGTCCGAAGACCGCTGGGGTTTCCTGAGACCCTTTGCAGGATGTCGGTGAGGTTGACATTATTTTCATCATCCTATTGAGGAGTTCTTTGCATTTTCCACTTGTTGAAATTTGTGGAAACACTTGTGGAAAGTGTTGGACCAATGAGCCAAAAGCAAAGTGGTAAAACTGTAGGCGCCTTAGTCCAAGTCAAGGCGATGGCACTGCACTGTGCTAGAAGTCAGTGTAGCAGCCACACGCTTGTGGCAGTAAAACAAAACCCCAAACGGTCAGTTGTACTTAAGAATGTCCTAACTGAAGTTTTAGAAATTAATAATTGTATTAATTATCAACCTTTGAGTACATATCTTTTTAATATCCTGTGTGATGAAGTGGGAATGATACACAAAGAACTTCTGTTCTATACCATGGTACAAAGCTTGTCTTGAGGAAAAGTACTTGTGCAGTGGTTTGAGTTGTGCACTGACCTAGTGCTTTTTTCGTGGAATACTATTTTTACTTGAAAAAAGGGCTGGTAGATAAACTACTCTTTGAAAATATGGTTATTAGATTTAAATATTTGGGGGGACATTTTCTTAAAAAGAGTGAAATAAGCCTGCCATTTCAAGGAAAGTATTTTTTGCCAGTGATAAATTATAAGCGCTCAAGTGAAAATTAGAATTTTGGAAAATTTGTATCTATCATGATGAACTTGACAGCTTCCCAAACCTTAAAGACTTTCTGATGAGACGGTTGATATTAATGAATGTTCTCTTTTTTTGATATTGTACAATGAAATTTGTCAAAATTTGAAAGATCTGCATAACTCAGTGAACTGTTTTCCACATGATCAATGCATGTTGTTATGAAATCACTGATGGGAGGAAGATCCATCCAAAATGTAAGATAGACCGACAGCTTATTATAACAAAGTACAAAAAGTTCACTCATAGCAGTTTCATATTTCACATTGCAATTAACCTTTAAGAAGTTATCCCTCATCAAATTTTGATGCAGTATCATGGAAAAAAATATCCATAATTATGTGATAAGGCTATTAAATCCTCCCTCTTCCAATGACATATCTGTGTGAACTGGATTTTCTTTGTGTATTTTAACTAAAACAGCATATCACCACAGATTGAACGCAGACGCAGACACAAGAATCCAGCTCTCTTCTACTGAGCCCGACATAAAAGAGACTTACAGAAATGCAAAACGATGCCCCTCTTCACACTAATTTATTTTAAATCCAGTTTTTAGAAACAAATCTTGTATTTTAAATTAATTTTACATCTATAGAGAAATTCCAAACAGTACAGTTTCTGCATTCCCTTCATTCAATTTTCCCTTACATCTTGCATTACCATAGTCTATTTGTCAAAACGAAATATTTAACATTTAGAAATTATTATTAGCATTAACACAATTATTACTGTTAGTACACAAGTATTTTTTTTTTGGCTGTGCCACGGGGCATGCAGGATCTTAGTTCCCTGACCAGGGATCGAACCTATGCCCCCTGCAGTGGAAGCTCAGACCCCTAACCACTGGACCACCAGGGAAGTCCCAGGCCACAGCTCTTAACTAACCTATAGACTTTATTGGGATTTCACCAGGTTTTCCATGAATGTTCTTTTTCTGTTCCAGGAGCCAATCTAGGATACCACGTGACATTTAGAATACAGTTAGTTTTATATAAATACGGAATGTATGTGAAAATGTAATGGTTTATGATTGCTATTTTTAAATGAGTTAATAAGTATTTTTTAAAACGTCTCACTTTAAATTTCTATCATATTCAATACTGATGGATTTGACCCACGTAAACAAAAGCCCCTTTAAATTCTCAACAGTTTTTAAGTTTTTAAGTTTTGTTTTAAGTGTGTAAAGGGGTCCTGAGAACAAAAAGTTTGAGAACCACTGACCTAACATATTCTGTAAGAAAAGAAGGCCTCAGGCTTCCCTGGTGGCGCAGTGGTTGAGAGTCCGCCTGCCGATGCAGGGGACGTGGGTTCGTGCCCCGGTCCGGGAAGATCCCACATGCCGCAGAGCGGCTGGGTCCGTGAGCCATGGCCGCTGAGCCTGCGCATCCAGAGCCTGTGCTCCGCAACGGGAGGGGCCACAACAGTGAGAGGCCCGCGTACCGCAAAAAAAAAAAAAAAAGAAGGCTTCTGTTTGCAAACTGCTCACTGGGAGGGTAGTCCCCACCATGAGATCTATAAATATACATACGTGTGCAAAACTAAATTCAGTGAGAAAGAAGCTGGGTACTAGAGGCAGCACTAGATCAAGCCACTTAACTTAGCCCACAAATGTTTGTTGAGGACCACCTATGCACCTCGCGACATTGCAGACCCTGGGGATCTAGCTATCCATAAGGCAGAGGAAGTCTCTGTCTAAAGAGCTTAAATTCTTCTGGGGGAAGTTAGACAATAAACACGCAAGCAGATTGCATCACTTTATGTACTGGTTCGAGCACAGACAACAGTGTGATCGGGTAGAGAGCCATGTCGGCAGGAGAGGGGTGGGTGCCTGCACACGTGGGGGCTTGGTCATGTTTGGAAGAAAGCAGCCAGGCAGAGATCTGGTGGATGAAGCTTCCAAGTATGCGCTTGGTGCTTTCAAGAAGGTGGAGGGAAGGCAGCGAGGCTGGGGGCTGTGAGGAAGGAGGAGAGTAGAGGGAGATGTGGCTGGAGAGGCAGGCAGGGTCAGCTTGGGTAGGGCTCCTGGGCTGGCTAGCGGGTTTGGATTTCATTTTCGTTGCCTGGGAAGCTTTGCTAGGCTTTAAGCAAGAAAGCGGCAGTGTCTGATTGACGGGTGAGATCATCCAGGCGCCTCGAAGGATGGACCGTCAGATAGCAAGATGGAGCCGGGAGAGCAGGGAGGGCATTTGCGGGAGCCCAGGTGAGAGATGATGCAAGCGTAGGCTCCAGGTGTCCTGTCCAAGACGGTAAGACATGGTCTGATTTAGGATCTGATTTTGAGTTAGAAGCAGCATGTCTGGCTAATAGATTAGATGCGAGTGGGAAGAAAAGGGCAATCACGGAGGGATCTTTGGCTTCTGTCCTGAGCAGCTGGGTGAGGGTTTGTACCATTTACTGAGCTGGGGAACCCTTGAGGGCAGTGAACTCACGGATGGTGTCCAGTAGTTCTCTTTGGATTCGAGTTCGATTTGAGCCCTGTTGGATAGATAGCCAAGCATATGAACTACAGTGTAATTGAACAGATACTGATCAGGAACCTACTCTGTGCAAGACACTGATCTGAGTATTCAAGGATTTCCTCATGAATGAACACACACACACACACACACACACAATCATGTGTGACCGTCTCTCTCATCACAGTGCTTTGGAAGCAGAAAAGATGGAGTGAGTAATGCCATCTGGGTGAGCTATCCTCTTGCGACCCCATTCTTGGGAATATATTGAGAATGGCTTAGGTACGGGAAAATCCAGTCAGAGTAGATGTGTGTTCTTTGGGGACAGGTGGCATGATTGGGGAAGCTTTTTGCAATTTGGGGGGACCCCAAGAGATATATTGTCTTTTATCTCTTTCTCCTGGGAAGCTTAGAGTGTTTCATCTTATTCCTCCTTCCCGTAACTGTGGGAGAGAGGTGGGCGGAGGAATGTCATTACCTGTAAATACATTACAAGTCAGTAATGGAAATACCCAGTAAAGTAGAAAAGAAGATGGCTCCTTGTGGCATGTCTGGCCACTGTTGCTTGGGTTAAAGAGGAAGAAGACAGGGCAGTTGTGGGTTGAGAGTGGCCTGCGGTCAGCCGTGCCTGGCGCAGCTTCGGGGAGGAGGCTGACGGGCTTAGCATACTCCTCCTCACCTTGTTTCTGGGTCCGCAGGCTGGGTTCTCTGGCTCTCTGTAGGCAGCTGTGCCGCCTGACCTGCTGACTGGTGATGCTGGCATTGGGTGGTGCCCGCCGGCCCGCTAGCAGCTGGTCCTCTTGCCGGACTCGCCATCTGCCAGGGGCAGAGAGCAGTGACCTGCAGGGGACCTCCGCACTCTCCTTGGTGCCGGGTCTGAAGTCCTCTGAACAGATTCTTTGGGGCTGGCTGGAATGATGCAGGCGCTGACTTGGTTTTTATGATCAGGAATCACAGTGAAGGGACTTTTGAATTGAGGAAGGGAATGGATGAAGAATTATACAATCCTCCCCAAAGCTGTAATCTTTAAAAAACTTATTTATTTTTTATTTATTTTCAAAACAAACAACTTTTTATTGAAGTGTAGTTGGTTTAAAATGTTTGTTCATTTCAGATGTACAGCAAGGCAATTCAGTTATACATATATATATATCTATTCTTTTGCAGATTATTTTCCATTATAGGTTATTACAAGATATTGAATACAGTTCCCTGTGTTATACAGTAGGTCCTTGCTGTTTATCTATTTTATATATAGTAGTGTGTATCTGTTAATCCCAAACTCCTAATTTATCCCCCCCTCCCCTCCGACTCAAAGCTGTAATCTCATCGGTAGTAATAAAGGTAAGAGTCCGCTACCATTTATTTAATCCCTTCTATGCACCAAGCTTTTAGGTACTGTATGTTCTTTGCTTTCCATACAACCCTGATATGATGTGGTTATTATTATTCCTATTTATTGATGAGTAAACTGAGGCTCAGTGGTTAAGTAGTTCCCCGAAGTTCTGTAACTTTACAAATGGCAAAGTCAGCCATTGCACCTTTTGAAAACATTTACAGTCTTTATATTCTTTGAAATTATTAAAAATTCTTTTTTATTGAAATATAGTTGATTTACAATATCATATAAATTTTAGGTGTACTACCTAGTGATTCACAATTTTTAAAGATTATACTCCATTTATATTTATTATAAAATACTGACTATATTCCCTGTGCTGTACAATATGTCCTTGTAACTTATTTATTTTATACATAGTAGTTTGTATCTGTTAATCCACTGCCCTTACTTTGCCCCCCCCCCCTTCCTTCTCCCCACTGGTAACCACTAGTTTGTTTTCTATATCTGTGAGTCTGTTTCTGTTTTATCATATTCACTAGTTTGTTTTACTTTTTAGATTCCACATATAAGTGATATCATACAGTATTTGTCTTTCTCTGACTTATTTCACTAAGCATAATACCCTCCAAATCCATCCATATTGCTGCAAATGGCATTATTTCATTCTTTTTTATGGCTGAGTAATATTCCATTGTGTGTGTGTACCACATCTTTTTTATCCATTCCTCTGTTGATGGACACTTAGCTTGTTTCCATGTCTTGGCTATTGTAAACTGTGTTGCTATGAACATTGGGGTTCATGTATCTTTTCGAATTAGTGTTTTTGTTTTCTTGGGATAGATACCCAGGAGTGGCATTTTGGGATCACCTTGATGTCCCCAAAGCCTGTGCTTTCCCTACTATAGAATACATGCTGCTGTCTGACTCATGTCTAACTCACCTCCCATTTTTCTCCAGAAAGTTCAGTTGCCTTAGATTCCTCCAAAGAACTGAAAATAATCACTATCTTTTTGGGTGTTGGTGTTGGTGTTGGTTTTAGTGCAAACACGTTGTTGCGTTTCTGGGGATACTCAGGTGTAATGCTCGGGTGACAGGGTGGACACTGGCCCTGCGCGCAGTCTGGGGTCACAGAATGTAAAGTGTGACGTCCACATAGAGGAGACACTTTTCCCCTTCAGCGCATCCTTCTTCCTCATGGCCAGGTGTTGCTTTGGGCCAAGTCATTTCCCTCAGAGTCACACCATGTGAAGCTCTTTCCCCTTGTTTCTATAGGCTGTCGGATTTCATTTCCCTCTGCTTGGGTTGACGTCTTTTCCCCAGGATGGCTGGTGGCACTGGGAGGTAGGCAGAGGGGCACCTACAACCAGAGTCCAGCAGAAAACCCTCTCCTCGTTTTCAAAATTACCCACTGCCAGGGACTTCCCTGGTGGCGCAGTGGTTAAGAATCCACCTGCCAATGTAGGGGACACGGGCTCGATCGATCCCAGGTCCGGGATGATCCCACATGCAGCGGAGCAACTAAGCCCGTGCATCACAACTACTGAGCCTACGCTCTAGAGCCCGCGAGCCACAACTACTGAAACACGCGTGCCACAACTACTGAAGCCCGCGTGTTTAGAGCCCGTGCTCTGCAACAAGAGAAGCCACTGCGATGAGAAGCCCGCGCACCGCAACGAAGAGGAGCCCCGGCTCGCCGCAACTAGAGAAAAGCCCACGTGCAGCAAGGAAGACCCAACGCAGCCAAAACAAAACAAAGCAAAACAAAACAAGGAAAATTACCCACTGCCAGAAGGTTGCCTGGTCCCTGTGGTTCTGAGGGAAAGTCTGGGGCTTACATTAGAGGCCGTATCACGTGTGCCTTTGAACTACATTTCCCATCATCCCTGGCGGGTTAGCGCTCTCTGGAGGCCAGGAAGGGCTGACATTGGGTTTTCTCCAAAGAGCCCCGCAGGCACTGGGCTTGACTTCAGCCGATACAGCCTGCACTTGGCAGATGGATTTAGGCTGTCCCATGAGAGGTGACTCGAGGAGAAACTCTCAGGACAGAAGTCACCTCTGCAGGGGCCTTCATTCGCCTCACAACCCAGTTGCATAGACGTGTACATTATTAGGGAAAAGGTCCTTTTTCTTGCAGTTGCCACAGCTGTGGAGCAACTTGGGAAAGCAAGTGGTGACAGGGGAGGCCAGCTGGCTGCCTGGGGCCTCCAGCACCTTCTAGAGCCTTGTGAGAGGGACGGGCAAGCTCCTCTCACAGAGAGGATGGTGCGGAAATTTCCCTGGAACACCTTTGCCCTCCCACCCCCTCCCCTTCCCTGTCCTTCCTCAGTTCCCCCTACTTTAACTAGAAACACTAAATTGCTTCGGGAACCAGCCAAGCTCTCCCTTTCTGCCCTCAGGGAGGCGGGGATAGTGCCAGAAACTTGCTGACGTCAATTAGATCCTGTGCCTGTGCAGTGTCCTCTTGTGTAACCTGCTGTTAATTGACATGGCATCTTTGTGTGATAAGCAGGGCAAATACGACTGTACCCATTTCCTGGATGGAGAGGCTGAAACTTAGAAAGGTGTTTTCTAAAGTGTTTTCTCCCAGGTCAAAAGAAGTGGGATGAAATCACCCCATTTCTTTTTCATAAGGGCCTGGGGAAGAGACATGCCTTTACAAGCCAAACAGAACAGCCTGAACTCACACTTTTCGTTTTCCCTTTAAAACAAAGACCTACCTGGACGCTTTCCCCCTCAAAAGGTTGAAAAGACAGGGTCAGTCCTTCCTGAGAGGTCATCCTCAAACCCCTTTCCCTCAGCCCTGAGGATCCATCCTGCCCGGGCTGTTGGATTGTACCCAGCCCCGCTCCTGCAGCTTCTCACGCAGTCCCCACCCAGAGGGACGCAGGATGCTCGTGAAAACCGGGGAGCCGAGGGTGAATGACGGGGAACATTGCTGCCTTTGTTCGTTAACAGTTTACATTTATCAAAGGAAATGAAAAAGAAACAGTGCAGGATTTTAATGACTCTGCATTGAGGAGGTGATCAAACACCCAGTGACTTTAATTATGGAATCCAGAGGTAGGCAGCTCCGAGGCGGCTGCTACAGCCCTGCCCTGGGCACCCTCTCTCTCCACGGAACCTGCTTCCACGGCCCCCAGACCTGAGCTCCAGGACGCTGGCTCTCCCTTTGTGTCCCGAAGCACAGCTAGAAGGAAGGAGATTTGGTCTTCTTGTTGGGAAGATTGGAAATCGGGATGAGTGGGAGGGTTGGGGCAGCGGTGGGCTGGGTTGAGGAGAGGGAAACAAGTAAAAGGCTGTAAGAAAAAACAAGTGTGAGTGGGGAGCCCTTTTGGAAGAAGATCACAGAGCGGCAGCATCCCGGGGCTCAGCCGGAGCCAGCTGGCGGGCAGGCTCTTCGGCGCACCTTTGGCAGATGGACCGCTTTCTCTGATGCCTCAGGAAGGCTATTGCTGAGCTGATCTCCCTGGGCATTGAACGAGGCTGAAGTCCAAATGTTGGAATTCCAGGACCCACAGACAAGGAGAGGCCCGCATCCTCCCTGCGTGGAGCCCATATGCCAGCTGGCTGCTCCCTCCTTTTGACACCTTGCCTCCTTGGGGGCTGGTCCTAATTGATGCTCAGCTCTTTGTTCAACACATCTTCACCCTCAGTGGACCCCTCCAACCTTTTTTTTTTTTTTTTTTTTTTTTTGACTAGCAAGTGCATTTAGCCTGGGATGTTGAATCATTTCCTAACAGGTTTTTTGAGATTCCCTGGACAGTGAACACGGCTTTTCACCATGTTCTCCCGGCGGTCTCTTGGGGGTCTCATCGTGTCAGGACTGTCTTGCCTGAACACGAGCAACTGTCTTGCCTGCAGTCAAATTGCAGGAGGCGGCTATGTTTGCAGAAGTTGTCACAACCTGCAGGTCTGATCGAACATCTCACCAACTTTAGCAGAGGCTGTGTTATCTTCTAGAAGCAGCAGAGTCGCCAACTGGCACGTGGGAGACACCAGAGACCCGAGGGCAGGGTGTCTGTAATTGCCTGGAGATACCCATTAATAACTTTCAACTTTCTGTCCTCTTCCGAGGGCAGTCTGCAGAGTGGTGGATCTCGAAACGAGACTGTTTTCTCTGGAGAAGCGAAGCTTTTGAAATTAATTATAAAGATGCTGCAGATGTTCTCTTTGATGCTGTTTGGCTGTATTGATCTGGGCACAGGTCCAGGGTGTCCGCACACTTCTTTCCCGAGATGATCCAAGTCCCAGGGAGATGGGGGAACATTGAAAGGTGAAGGGCTGAGGATGCAGTATTTATTGGTGAACGATATTCAGCTCAGAGCCTCGCTCAGCACCTGCAGTCATGTTATCTGGGACTGAATCTAAGGCAGCCTCCCTCCCACTGCGTGAGCATTCAGTGTCTTTGCTTTTGTCTCATTGATGCACTGAGGTCACCCCTTGGACCTTCCTCTGGGAGAAGCGTTATTTCTGCTCACGGCGATGCCACAGGTGCCTGAGTCCCGACCCTGACCCTGCCACAGACAATGTGACCAAAGGCAAGTCCCTTTATTTCTCAGGTGCTCAGTTTCTGCTCTGTCAGATGTGAGATAAAGACACTCTTACTACCCCAAGAATGTTTAAAATGTGATGTTGCTCTGTGAGGTCACTTCCAAGAGTTAGAAAGTTTTGTTGTTAATGCAAGGTCAGCCATTATTTCATTTAACTGCGATGTTTTCTTCCTCAGTTTCCCCTTCTTCATCACTTTGCCCTTGTCACTTCTGCTGGTTGTATCCTTGGGCATTTTTCAGAGGCCCCTGGGCTGGGCTGGAGATGTTCACTGTCACTGGTTGGGCTTTTGCTAAATTGTATCAGTGCCAGTTGTGTGAGTCCTGGTTTTCCGGATGCCGTGTCTACACAGCCCGTAAACTCTGGGGGAGGAAAGAAGGGACAGGTCCTGAAAGTTAGTGCAACGTCCTGCTGGGCTTGCTTTCCAGCCATGCCCCCAATTGCCCCACCAACCAGAAACCATAATCGGCAGCAAATCCATTCAACCGATTTTTTACTTCACTGGTAGACCAAGAGCCTCTTGTGTCACCAGGAAGTGGTGGTGACTTGCCTGCAGGCACAGATTCCACAGAAGGAAGACAAAGAACAGCCTCAGGGGTGACCCTTGAGTCTGTGGAGCTGCACCTGGTGAATAAATGATGCGCTTCTGTGGACTGATTACTGTCGGAGCTGCAGGCTGGGAAGTATCGGTGTTGAAGGCTGGAGACTTGCCGCTTGCCGCTGCTGCTTTGGAAAGATCAGAGGAGAGGTTTTAGCCCAGCGGGTGGAGGGGATGTCTGGGCCACGGGCAAGCCTTCTGTCCCTGGGAAAATGGGGATCACGTTGGTCTGTCCCTCAGCTCTGCCCCAGTTCTACTCTCCTTTCCCGCTCGCAGATGCCGCCTAGCTGGACACAGCGGTCCATGACATCGAGCTGGGTCTCTGATCCCGCATCACCTGGTAAATTATACTTTCGGGGCCTTTGTCAGGGAGCTGTGGGGTTCAGCGGTGACTGGAGAGGTGGCCCATGTGGATATAATGGAATGAAGGGTATAGTTCCAATTTACAAGCCCAATCCCAGCAGTGGATCTGAGACAATTTGGCTCCCAGTTTGGGAAGCGTCAGAGGGCAACCCAGAGTGTTTCCTGACTTTGCCTTTCTGTACAAAGCTCCCACTTCAGGGTTGCAGCTGTTTTGGAGGAGTCTTTAAAAATGTGTAATTTATGATATTCCGTTGGACTCTAGGTACCTGAAGACCAGCCAAGGACTAGCCAGATTGGAGCTCCATAATGATTCCCTTCCGCTTGCAGAGATTTTAAGGCGGATTAAGTGATTACAGGTGCCTAATTACTATGGACTCCCTTTATGACAATGACACTGGCAGGTGAAGGCAGCTTGGAAATTACTGCTTTCTCCTGACACCCCAGATCAAGTGCAGCAACCCAGGCAGGTCTGTGACAAAACAGGCAGATGGCAGCTGCGACTGTCTGGGCCTTTCCTGACCATGGGATCTGGAATTCCATCAGAGCCTCAAACTCTCTCTCCTTTTGGCAAGTGCAAAGAAAGGAAGGTTTTAACAAGGATCAGGAGACCCCTAGGGCAAAAGCTGAAACAACAATTGATTTCAAAGCTCTGGAAAGCTCTGGAAAGATGGCTGGACTTGCAGGCAGGAGACACGGATTCGAGTCCCTGGGACATGAATTTGAGTTCCTGCTCTGTCTGTGTTAGTTATGCTGACCTTCCCTTGGGGCTGTCACGTGGGCTTTCTGGGCCTCAGTAAGCACCTCCCAGGGCTGTTGTCATTACGCGTGTGGCATGAAATTCCTGCTCAGCGTGTTAGATTCCCAGAAATCAAGGTGTGAGCAGGATTGTGCTGTCTCTGAAGGCTCTAGGGGAGGATGCTTCCTTGTTTCTTCCAGCTCTGGTGGTTTCTGGCATCCTTGGTTTGCTGACGCTTTGCTCCCATCTCTGCTTCTGGTTTCACGTGGTCGTCACCCCATTTGTCCAAGTTCCTTCTTAAAAGGACACTGGTTATTGGATTAGAACCCACCCTGATTCTTTTTTTTTTTTAACATCTTTATTGGAGTATAATTGCTTTACAATGTTGCGTTACTTTCTTCTGTACAGCAGAGTGAATCAGCTGTATGCATGCATATATCCCCATATCCCCTCCCTCTTGCATCTCCCTCCCACCCTCCCTATCCCACTGCTCTGGTGGTCACAGAGCACCGAGCTGATCTCCCTGTGCTATGCGGCTGCTTCCCACTAGCTATCTATTTTACGTTTGTTAGTGTATATATGTCTATGCCACTCTCTCACTCGTCCCAGCTTACTCTTCCCCCTCCCTGTGTCCTCAAGTCCATTCTCTACGTCTGCACCTTTATTCCTGTCCTGCCCCTACGTTCTTCAGAACCTTTTTTTTTTTTAGATACCGTATGTATGTGTTAGCCTACGGTATTTGTTTTTCTCTTTCTGACTTCACTCTGTATGACAGACTCTAGGTCCATCCACCTCACTACAAATAACTCAATTTCGTTTCTTTTTATGGCTGAGTAATATTCCATTGTATATATGTGCCACATCTTCTTTATCCATTCATCTGTTCATGGACACTTAGGTTGCTTCCATGTCCTGGCTATTGTAAATATAGCTGCAATGAACATTGCGGTTCATGACTCTTTTTTTTTTTTTTTAACATCTTTATTGGGGTATAATTGCTTTACAATGGTGTGTTAGTTTCTGCTTTATAACAAAGTGAATCAGTTATACATATACATATGTTCCCATATGTCTTCCCTCTTGCGTCTCCCTCCCTCCCACCCTCCCTATCCCACCCCTCCAGGCTGTCACAAAGCACCGAGCCAATATCCCTGTGCCATGAGGCTGCTTCCCACTAGCTATCTACCTTACTACGTTTGTTAGTGTGTATATGTCCATGACTCTCTCTCGCCCTGTCACAGCTTACCCTTCCCCCTCCCCATAACCTCAAGTCCGTTCTCTAGGAGGTCTGCGTCTTTATTCCTGCCTTACCCCTAGGTTCTTCATGACATTTTTTTTTCTTAAATTCCATATATATGTGTTAGCATACGGTATTTGTCTTTTTCTTTCTGACTTACTTCACTCTGTATGACAGACTCTAGGTCTATCCACCTCATTACAAATAGCTCAATTTCGTTTCTTTTTATGGCTGAGTAATATTCCATTGTATATATGTGCCACATCTTCTTTATCCATTCATCCGATGATGGGCACTTAGGTTGTTTCCATCTCCAGGCTATTGTAAATAGAGCTTCAATGAACATTTTGGTACATGACTCTTTTTGAATTTTGGTTTTCTCAGGGTATATGCCCAGTAGTGGGATTGCTGGGTCATATGGTAGTTCTATTTGTAGTTTTTTAAGGAACCTCCATACTGTTCTCCATAGTGGCTGAAACAATCACATTCCCACCAGCAGTGCAAGAGTGTTCCCTTTTCTCCACACCTTCTCCAGCATTTATTGTTTGTAGATTTTTTGATGATGGCCATTCTGACTGGTGTGAGATGATATCTCATTGTAGTTTTGATTTGCATTTCTCTAATGATTAATGATGTTGAGCATTCTTTCATGTGTTTGTTGGCAGTCTGTATATCTTCTTTGGAGAAATGTCTATTTAGGTCTTCCACCCATTTTTGGATTGGGTTGTCTGTTTCTTTGTTATTGAGCTGCATGAGCTGCTTGTAAATTTTGGAGATTAATCCTTTGTCGGTTGCTTCATTTGCAAATATTTTCTCCCATTCTGAGGGTTGTCTTTTGGTCTTGTTTATGGTTTCCTTTGCTGTGCAGAAGCTTTGAAGTTTCATTAGGTCCCATTTGTTTATTTTTCTTTTTATTTCCATTACTCTAGGAGGTGGGTCAGAAAGCATCTTGCTGTGATTTATGTCATAGAGTGTTCTGCCTATGTTTTCCTCTAAGAGTTTGATAGTTTCTGGCCTTACATTGAGGTCTTTAATCCATTTTGAGCTTATTTTTGTGTATGGTGTTAGGGAGTGATCTAATCTCGTACTTTTATATGTACCTGTCCAGTTTTCCCAGCACCACTTATTGAAGAGGCTGTCCTTTCTCCACTGTACATTCCTGCCACCTTTATCAAAGATAAGGTGTCCATATGTGCGTGCGTTTATCTCTGGGCTTTCTAGCCTGTTCCATTGATCTATCTTTGTGTTTTTGTGCCACTACCATACTGTCTTGATTACTGTAGCTTTGTAGTATAGTCTGAAGCCAGGGAGCCTGATTCCTCCAGCTCCGTTTTTCGTTCTCAAGATTGCTTTGGCTATTCGGGGTCTTTTGTGTTTCCATACAAATTGCAAAATTTTTTGTTCTAGTTCTGTGAAAAATGCCATTGGTAGTTTGATAGGGATTGCATTGAATCTATAGATTGCTTTGGGTAGTAGCGTCATTTTCACAATGTTGATTCTTCCAATCCAAGAACATGGTATATCTCTCCATCTATTTGTATCATCTTTAATTTCTTTCATCAGTGTCTTATAATTTTCTGCATACAGGTCTTTTGTCTCCTTAGGTAGGTTTATTCCTAGATATTTCATTCTTTTTGTTGCAATGGTAAATGGGAGTGTTTTCTTGATTTCACTTTCAGATTTTTCATCATTAGTATATAGGAATGCCAGAGATTTCTATGCATTAATTTTGTATCCTGCCACTTTACCAAATTCATTGATTAGCTCTAGTAGTTTTCTGGTAGCATCTTTAGGATTCTCTATATATAGGATCATGTCATCTGCAAACAGTGACAGCATTACTTCTTCTTTTCCGATTTGTATTCCTTTTATTTCCTTTTCTTCTCTGATTGCTGTGGCTAAAACTTCCAAAACTATGTTGAATAAGAGTGGTGAGAGTGGGCAACCTTGTCTTGTTCCTGATCTTAGTGGAAATGCTTTCAGTTTTTCACCATTGAGGATGATGTTTGCTGTGGGCTTGTCATATATGGCCTTTATTATGTTGAGGAAAGTTCCCTCTATGCCTACTTTCTGCAGGGTTTTTATCATAAATGGGTGTTGAATTCTGTCAAAAGCTTTCTCTGCATCTATTGAGATGATCACATGTTTTTTCTCCTTCAATTTGTTAATATGGTTTATCACATTGATAGATTTGCATATATTGAAGAATCCTTGCATTCCTGGAATAAACCCTACTTGATCATGGTGTATTATCCTTTTAATGTGCTGTTGGATTCTGTTTGCTAGTATTTTGTTGAGGATTTTTGCATCTATGTTCATCAGTGATATTGGCCTGTAGTTTTCTTTCTTTGTGACATCCTTGTCTGGTTTTGGTATCAAGGTGATGGTGGCCTTGTAGAAGGAATTTGGGAGTGTTCCTCCCTCTGCTATATTTTGGAAGAGTTTGAGAAGGATAGGTGTTAGCTCTTCTCTAAATGTTTGATGGAATTCGCCTGTAAAGCCATCTGGTCCTGGGCTTTTCTTTGCTGGAAGATTTTTAATCACAGTTTCAATTTCAGTGCTTGTGATTGGTCTGTTCATATTTTCTATTTCTTCCTGATTCAGTCTTGGCAGGTTGTGCCTTTCTAAGAATTTGTCCATTTCTTCCAGATTGTCCATTTTATTGGCATAGAGTTGCTTGTAGTAATCTCTCATGATCTTTTTTATTTCTGCAGTGTCAGTTGTTACCTCTCCTTTTTCATTTCTAATTCTATTGATTTGAGTCTTCTCCCTTTTTTTCTTGATGAGTCTGGCTAATGGTTTATCTATTTTGTTTATCTTCTCAAAGAACCAGCTTTTAGTTTTATTGATCTTTGCTATTGTTTCCTTCATTTCTTTTTCATTTATTTCTGATCTGATTTTTATGATTTCTTTCCTTCTGCTAGCTTTGGGGTTTTTTTGCTCTTCTTTCTCTAATTGCTTGAGGTGCAAGGTTAGGTTGTTTATTCGAGATGTTTCCTGCTTCTTAAGGTGGGCTTGTATTGCTATAAACTTCCCCCTTAGAACTGCTTTTGCTGCATCCCATAGCTTTTGTGTCGTTGTGTCTCCATTGTCATTTGTTTCTAGGTATTTTTTAATTTCCTCAGTGATCACTTCATTATTAAGTAGTGTATTGTTTAGCCTCCATGTGTTTGTATTTTTTACACATCTTTTCCTGTAATTGATATCTAGTCTCTTGGCGTTGTGGTCAGAAAAGATACTTGATACAATTTCAATTTTCTTAAATTTACCAAGGCTTGATTTGTGACCCAAGATATGATCTATCCTGGAGAATGTTCCATGAGCACTTGAGAAGAATGGCTATTCTGTTGTTTTTGGATGGAGTGTCCTATAAATATCAATTAAGTCCATCTTGTTTAATGTATCATTTAAAGCTTGTGTTTCCTTATTTATTTTCATTTTGGATGATCTGTCCATGGGTGAAAGTGGGGTGTTAAAGTCCCCTACTATGAATGTGTTACTGTCGATTTCCTCTTTTATGGCTGTTAGTATTTGCCTTACATATTGAGGTGCTCCTATGTTGGGTGCATAAATATTTACAATTGTTATATCTTCTTCTTGGATCGATCCCTTGATCATTATGTAGTGTCCTTCTTTGTCTCTTTTAATAGTCCTTATTTTAAAGTCTATTTTGTCTGATATGAGAATTGCTACTCCAGCTTTCTTTTGGTTTCCATTTGCATGGAATATCTTTTTCCATCCCCTTACTTTCAGTCTGTATGTGTCTCTAGGTCTGAAGTGGGTCTCTTGTAGACAGCATATATATGGGTCTTGTTTTTGTATCCATTCAGCCAATCTGTGTCTTTTGGTGGGAGCATTTAGTCCATTTACATTTAAAGTAATTATCGATATGTATGTTCCTATTCCCATTTTCTAAATTGTTTTGGGTTCGTTATTGTAGGTCTTTTCCTTCTCTTGTGTTTCTTGTCTAGAGAAGTTCCTTTAGCATTTGTTGTAAAGCTGGTTTGGTGGTGCTGAACTCTCTCAGCTTTTGCTTGTCTGTAAAGGTTTTAATTTCTCCATCAAATCTGAATGAGATCCTTGCTGGGTAGAGTAGTCTTGGCTGCAGGTTTTTTCCTTCATCACTCTCAGTATGTCTTGCCACTCCCTTCTGGCTTGTAGGGTTTCTGCTGAGAGATCAGCTGTTAACCTTATGGGGATTCCCTTATGTGTTATTTGTTGTTTTTCCCTTCCTGCTTTTAATATGCTTTCTTTGTATTTAATTTTTGACAGTTTGATTAATATGTGTCTTGGCGTATTTCTCCTTGTATTTATCCTGTATGGGACTCTCTGTGCTTCCTGGACTTGATTAACTATTTCCTTTCCCATATTAGGGAATTTTTCAACTATAATCTCTTCAAATATTTTCTCAGTCCCTTTCTTTTTCTCTTCTTCTTCTGGAACCCCTATAATTCGAATGTTGGTGTGTTTAATGTTGTCCCAGAGATCTCTGAGACTGTCCTCAGTTCTTTTCATTCTTTTTTCTTTATTCTGCTCTGCAGTACTTATTTCCACTCTTTTATCTTCCAGGTCACTTATCCGTTCTTCTGCCTCAGTTATTCTGCTATTGATCCCATCTAGAGTACTTTTAATTTCATTTATTGTGTTGTTCATCATTGCTTGTTTCATCTTTATTTCTTCTAGGTCCTTGTTAACTGTTTCTTGCATTTTGTCCATTCTATTTCCAAGATTTCGGATCATCCTTACTATCATTATTCTGAATTCTTTTTCAGGTAGACTGCCTATTTCCCCTTCATTTGTTAGGTCTGGTGCATTTTTATCTTGCTCCTTTATCTGCTGTGTGTTTTTCTGTCTTCTCATTTTGCTTATCTTACTGTGTTTGGGGTCTCCTTTTTGCAGACTGCAGGTTCGTAGTTCCCGCTGTTTTTGATGTCTGTCTCCAGTGGCTAAGGTTGGTTCAGTGGGTTGTGTAGGCTTCCTGGTGGAGGGGACTAGTGCCTGTGTTGTGGTGGATGAGGCTGGATCTTGTCTCTCTAGTGGGCAGGTTCACGTCTGGTGGTGTGTTTTGGGGTGTCTGTGGCCTTATTATGATTTTAGGCAGCCTCTCTGCTAATGGGTGGTGTTGTGTTCCTGTTTTGCTAGTTGTTTGGCATAGGTTGTCCAGCACTGTGGCTTGCTGGTCGTTGAGTGAAGCTGGGTGCTGGTGTTAAGATGGAGGTCTCTGGGAGATTTTCGCCGTTTGATATTATGTGGAGCTGGGAGGTCTCTTGTTGACCAGTGTCCTGAAGTTGGCTCTCCTACCTCAGAGGCAGAGCCCTGACTCCTAGCTGGAGCACCAAGAGCCTTTCATCCACACAGCTCAGAATAAAAGGGAGAAAAAGTAGAGAGAATTAGTATAAGTATGAGGAAAGAAAGAAGGAAAGGAGGGAAGGAAGGAAGGAAAGAAGAAAGAAAGAAAGAAAGAAGGAAAGAAGGAAAGAAGGCAAGAAGGAAAGAAAGGAGGGAGAGAGGGAGAGAGGAAGGAAGGAGGGAAAGAAAGAAAAAAAACAGAAAGAAAGAAGATACAGTAAAAATAAAATAAAGTATAATAAAGTTATTGAATTAAAAAATTCTTATTTAGAAAAAAAAAAGGGACGGATAGAACCTTAGGACAAATGTTGGAAGCAAAGCTATACAGACAAAATCTTACACAGAAGCATACACATACACCCTCACTAAAAGAGGTAAAGGGGGAAAAATCATAAATCTTGCTCTCAGAGACCACCTCCTCAATTTGGGATGATTCGTTGTCTAAAGGAGGGAAGGAAGGAAGGAAAGAAAGAAAGAAAGAACGAAGGCAAAGTATAATAACGTTATTAAAATTAATTATTAAGAAAAAATTTTTTAAAAAAACCATGGACGGATAGAACCCTAGGACAAATGGTGGAAGCAAGACTATACAGACAAGATCTCACACAGAAGCATACACATACACACTCACAAAAAGAGGAATAGGGAAAAAAATCATAGATCTTGCTCCTAAAGTCCACTTCCTTAATTTGGGATGATTGGTTGTCTATTCAGGTATTCCACAGATGCAGGGTACATCAAGTTGACTGTGGAGCTTTAATCCGCTGCTTCTGAGGCAGCTGGGAGAGATTTCCCTTTCTCTTCTTTGTTCTCACAGCTCACAGGGGCTCAGCTTTGGATTTGGCCCTGCCTCTGCGTGTAGGTCGCTGGAGGGCGTCTGTTTTTTGCTCAGACAGGACGGGGTTAAAGGAGCCGCTGATTCGGGGGCTCTGGCGCACTCAGGCCGGCGGGGAGGGAGGGGCACGGAGTGCGGGGCGGGCCTGCGGCGGCAAAGGCCGACGTGACTTTGCACCAGCCTGAGGCCCACCGTGCGTTCTCCCGGGGAAGTTGTCCCTGGATCCCGGGAACCCGGCAGTGGCGGGCTGCACAGGCTCCACGGAAGAAGGGTGTGGAGAGTGACCTGTGCTCGCACACAGGCCCCTTAGTGGCGGCAGCAGCAGCCTTAGCGTCTGCCGCCCGTCTCTGGGGTCCGCGCTTTTAGCCGCGGCTCGCGCCCGTCTCTGGAGCTCCTTTAAGCAGCGTTCTTAATCCCCTCTCCCCACGCACCAGGAAACAAAGAGGGAAGAAAAAGTCTCTTGCCTCTTCGGCAGATGCAGACTTTTCTCCGGACTCCCTCCCGGCTAGCAGTGGTGAACTAACCCCTTCAGGCTACGTTCAAGCCGCCAACCCCAGTCCTCTCCCTGCGCTCTGTCCGAAACCGAAACCCGAGCCTCAGCTCGCAGCCCCGCCCGCCCCGGCGGGTGAGCAGACAAGCCTCTCGGGCTGGTGAGTGCCGGTCGGCACCGATCCTCTGTGCGGGAATCTCCCCGCTTTGCCCTCCGCACCCCTGTTGCTGTGCACGCCTCCGCGGCATCGAAGCTCCCCCCTCCGCCTCCCGCAGTCTCCGCCCGCGAAGGGGCTTCCTAGTGTGTGGAAACTTTTCCTCCTTCACAGCTCCCTCCCACTGGTGCAGGTGCCGTCCCTATCCTTTTGTCTCTGTTTTTTCTTTTTTTTCTTTTGCCCTACCCAGGTACGTGGGGGAGTTTCTTGCCTTTTGGGAGGTCTGAGGTCCTCTGCCAGCCTTCAGTAGGTGTTCTGTAGGAGTTGTTCCACGTGTACATGTATTTCTGGTGTACCTGTGGGGAGGGAGGTGATCTCCGCGTCTTACTCTTCCGCCATCTTCCTCTCCATTCTCTAACTGATCTTTCTGTAGCTTGGACTTTTCCTGGGCTAAATCCAAGGTACTAGCGGGGCTGTGTTCCTTTCTGGAGATTCTAGGGGAGAGACCTTTTAGGGTTGGTGGAGTTCTCACCTCACATCACTCTCATGACTCTTTTTGAATTATGGATTTCTCAGGGTATATGCCCAGGAGTGGGATTGCTGGGTGGTATGGTAGTTCTATTTTTAGTTTTTTATGGAACCTCCATACTGTTCTCCATAGTGGCTGTATCAATTTACATTCCCACCAACAGTGCAAGAGGATTCCCTTTTCTCCACACCCTCTCCAGCATTTACTGTTTGTAAATTTTTTTTTTTTTTTTTGCGGCACACGGGCCTCTCACTGCTGTGGCCTCTCCCGTTGTGGAGCACAGGCTCTGGAAGCGCAGGCTCAGCGGCTATGGCTCATGGGCCCAGCCGCTCCACGGCATGTGGGATCCTCTGGGACCGGGGCACGAACCCGTGTCCCCTGCATCGGCAGGCGTACTCTCAACCACTGCGCCACCAGGGAAGACGCCTGTTTGTAGATTTTTTGATGATGACCATTCTGACCCGTGTGAGGTGATACCTCATTGTAGTTTTGATTTGCATTTCTCTAATGATTAGTGATGTTGAGCATCCTTTCATGTGTTTGGTGGCTGTCTGTATATCTTCTTTGGAGAAATGTCTGTTTAGGTCTTCTACCCATTTTTGGATTGGGTTGTTTGTTTTTTTGATATTGAGCTGCATGAGCTGTTTGTATATTTTGGAGATTAATCCTTTGTCAGTTGCTTCGTTTGCAAATATTTTCTCCCATTCTGAGGGTTGTCTTTTAGTCTTATTTATGGTTTCCTTTGCTGTGCAGAAGCTTTTAAGTTTCATTAGGTCCCATTTGTTTATTTTTGTTTTTATTTCCATTACTCTAGGAGGTGGGTCAGAAAGCATCTTGCTGTGATTTATGTCATAGAGTGTTCTGCCATGTTTTCCTCTAAGAGTTTGATAGTTTCTGGCCTTACATTTATGTCTTTAATCCATTTTGAGTTTATATTTGTGTATGGTGTTAGGGAGTGTTCAAATTTCATTCTTTTACATGTAGCTGTCCAGTTTTCCCAGCACCACTTATTGAAGAGGCTGTCTTTTCTCTATTGCATATTCTTGCCCCCTTTATCAAAGATAAGGTGACCATATGTGTGTGGGTTTATCTCTGGGCTTTCTATCCTGTTCCATTGATCTATATTTCTGTTTTTGTGCCAGTACCATACTGTCTTGATTCCTGTAGCTTTGTAGTATAGTCTGAAGTCCAGGAGCCTGATTCCTCCAGCTCCGTTTTTCTTTCTCAATATTGCTTTGGCTATTCGGGGCCCACCCTGATTCTATATGACCTCATCTTAACTTCATTACATCTGCAAAGACCTTATTTCCAAATAAGGTCACATTCCCAAGTCCTGGGAATTAGGAATTCAACATACCTTCTTTAGAGACATGATTCAACCTATAACAGTCAGTTAGCATTGACTATGATGGCGAGTATCTAGTATCATTTTCCCAGATGTCCCACAGATGTGGTCTGAACAGTGGATGAGGCTAAATCCAGGCCATGGGAGGGTGTGGCTCAGAACAGAGTTGCCCTGCCTGGGCAGAGGCAGAGTTGGTGAACTCACTTGGTCCTCCTGGGATGTTGCAGTGCATGAAGGGACATTTATTCCTCTGTAGTGTTATCTCTTGTTCCAGCAGAGACCCAGTGTGCAGCTGGGAGGTGAGGGAGGGGGAGGGGAGCTTACTGTGGGGGAGGGGAGGCTATACTCACCGCTCCTCCCAGACCAGATCACACAGGCCTTGTTTTCTAGTTAGAGGGTGGAGCCCCTTTGCGGGCTCTGAGAAACTGACACGTCTGCACTGGTAGGTGGGCTGCCTGGGTCTCCCTGGAGAAGACCTGCCCAGGGCAGCCCAGGGATGTCCCAGGGATGCTCTTGGAGTTGTTTTCTTTGGGACCATCCTCTGGGCTCTGCTTAGTAATTTTCAGGATAACACTCAAAGAATAGAAACAACAAGTTCTCTTTAGACACAGATGGCCACACCAGTGCATTTTAGTTTTGCTGTTGCAACCCTAGCTGACGTGCTTAGAACGGCTTCCAGTCTGTGGGGGAGCACAGCACACCAGGGGTGCAGCATATATTATATCTGTTATGTGTATGTGTACACCGGGAGCTGGGAGGACCTAGAAAAGGGTCCCTAACCCAGCTTGGGTGAGAAGAAGAGGAACCACGTCCCAGGGAGGTGACGCCTGAACACCTGGATCAGTGGGGTGATGGAAAGGTGAGAACACAGGCTAGCAAAATGGGGGGACGAGCGTGCAGGGCACATTGTGATGCATGGCAAGCCTTTGGGATGACTGGGATTTGTTGGCTAGAGCAGCAGTTAGGAGCCTTGTCTGCTCCCTGAATGCATTTACATTTCAGTGGGAGTTAACGGTTGTTCAGGTTTCAAACCGGGTCTCATGAGAGACTGTAAGAGCAGCTAAGGTCCTGGAGGAGAACCAATCAGTAGCAGGGGCCGGCACCTCTTCTGGTGTGTTGTACGATGTTTTACCCGAAGGTCACACTGACTGTGGGTCTAATGACATCTCCAAGGCACATCTCTTACTGTAGGACAAAAGAACCCATGCAGTCTCTTCCTGCCCCGTGACACCAGCATCCAATGGGTTCTATTGTATACAGTTCCCATTTCATAGGGCGCCATTGAAGATGAGCCAGGGATCTCCCCCGGGTGCCAGGTGGCTTGAAATATCTCATTAAGAATAGCTGTGTGGGAAGAAACAATATATTTAGCCGTGGGTAGGCAGTGTTACTGAAATATGAGTTATTTGACATTATGGAACTTAGAAGCATCAGTTCATGTCAGATGGTGCGATAATAACTGTAACCACAATGGAGACCATAGATCAAAGGGCTGGGGAATGGGATTCAGCTCTGGCATATTTCTCTGTTTTGCATATTATTAAGTAGTCCTGAGCCAATCTCAGGACACAGCGTTACCAGAGACAATTCTTGCCTCGGGTTGCCTGAAGTTTACTCTGAGGATGACTTGCTGGGCTCCCAGAGGAGTTCTAGGGCTTCGGGAGCCGATCAGGTCTCTGAATTTCTGATGAGGTGGGGTCCACAGTGGGGCTACGGTGTGAGGTTTGCCTCCTGGGGAGAGAAGCAAGGTCAATGTATGGGTTTGCCAGGAGGTAGACCCTGCAGGGTTTAGTGCTTGGAATGTTTACCAGAAGTGGCACCTGGGATGGACATCGTGGAAGGGAGGGGCAGAGGCAGGGTCGGGAAGCGGATGCCACAGCCTCTCCACCTGCGAAAGAGGGTCCAGGTTGAGACTGTGTGTGCGACTTGTTCCATCCTAAGCCTCAGTGGCTGGTCTTTTCACCCTGCGTCCATCAGCGGCTGGGTGTGGGCCACCCTGGCTGGGAGTGTGACATTGGACGGGGTGACTGCAGCAGAAGCCATTCCCGAAGGGCAGACAGCTGAGCCCCAAAGCCAACCCCACTGCCAGCAGTTGGGGCCAGGTCTTCCCTGAAAGGGCATCTGGACCTCTCGTCTCCCTGTCCACCCCGGGAAGCTCCAAGTACTTCTTTCAGTGTGGGTCCAGATCACCCGGTCAGGAAGCACGTCATGGCCCATCGACTTGGGAGGACGGCCTATTGTTCTGGGTGGGGAGAAATCAGAATTGCTGCTCGCGATGTGAATGCGCGGCGGGCGTAGGTGAAATCGGTCCTTAAATCTGCTTCCCTCTCCGACCTGACATCTGCACGCCTCACAGGTCCCTGCGCAGGACGTTCTCACTCCTGACCAAAGGGTCAGTCACCACAGTCTGAGAGCCTGGCGGGGGAGGCGAGGCCCCCAACCCAATGCCCCTCCCCTCCTTGCAGCCCCTCTCACCCACCTCCCAGAGGCCGACCCAGAAGGTGGTCTTTGTTGGGCATCCCTGATTCGCCAGGTCCCGCAAGTGTCTGGTTCTCCCTCCTAATTTAAAAGGGTGGCTTTGGTTCCTCTTTGCCCAGAATGCTTCCTAAAAGGAAAGCAGTGAACATTCTGGACGGGCGGGGAGATGTAGGAAAAGGATGCTATTGTACGAGGGTAGGGATCCCCAGTTTGTGTTTGCTCCCAGGCGTCACCTGGGGGTAAGTCGCATCATCTTCCTGCGTGTCTTCTGTGTTCTTTCTGAGTGTGGAGAAGAGGGCAAGTGGTCCCCAAGGTCCTTTCTAGGGCTGCGATTTCCTTATTCCTGTCTCCACCGTGGGGTGTGGTCTTATCCCATCTCCAGTCCCCTCAGTTCCGGGCGGCGAGTCCCATGCTCCTTGACTTCGGCAGCCCAGTGTTCACACTGCCCTGTTTCCTTGCAGCCCATCCAGACGCTGATGTGCTCTGCCACTGGGCAGCCCTACCTTCCTCCCAGGAGATGGGGAAGGTGGGTAGGAGGGAGGCTGGGTAGGGGCACTGATTTAAGGTCAATCCGGTCTGGGTAGGTGAGCAGGAGAGGTGGAGGGGCTGACAGTTCACTGCCAGGCTTGGGGCAGGGGTACGACTACAGTGATGCCTGGGGGAGGGGAGGGGACATGGCCTTGGAAGGGCGTCCCTCCGCCCATGGTTGATACGCCCCTCTTTTCCCCAAAGCCACAAACTGCTCCGCCAGGTGATGAATCTATATTTAAAATAGTTTCATTTTCTGGAAGCTGCCCAACCCCAGCTCAACTCAGCTGAAAAGGCAAGAAGCACTGATTCAGGGCAAGAATTTGAAAGTGCAACTACATTTGGACCTGGAGTGATGAGATGGGAGCTGCTTCCCAACATCAGGGCTGATGCCAGACGGCCAAGCTGTCGTTTCTGGCAAGGTGACAAGGCCCCGGCACTCTGACGTGAGGCACTTCCTCATTACCTGGCATCCCTGTGGCCATGGCCATCTGCTCGGTTCTCCCCCCTCACAAGACAGCAAAGCAGATCGCACAAGACACCAGCGCCAGCATGCCGGGCACGAGCAGGGTGAATGCACTCAAAGCGGACAGAAAGAGAGTGGCCTTCCTAGAAGGTGCCACTGGTATTTGAAAAGGGCTCCTAGTTAAAATACACGAAAAGGCCCTTCTAGTCAATGTACCAGTACATAGGCTTTGTCCTCAGATGATGTGGTACTTTTCCATAAATTGCTTGAGTTTTAGATGGCATAAAAGCACCACATCTCTTCAAATGAGGAAGTGATTGGTACCGGCCCGAATAAGCATTCTCGGGGACACCTGGGCTGCTTAATGCCGTCACCCAGAGTGCACAAGGGACAACGTAGAGTCGAATCTCTCAGGTTTAAGACCCTTGAAAGTCTGGCTTTTTTCAGCTCCCTCAAAAGCATGTAAGAGGTTGAACTGGTAAAAAGTATGCTTCTGGGTAACTGTTTTCCAGCCATGTCATGGTGCTTGTGTTTGAGTTGAGTTCGCTAAGGTCCTGCTAGGTAAACCCTGGGGTTGTAGTGACTTAGCACATCAGAAGTGTATTTGTCGATCACATAACGTCCAGTGGGCACCAGGGGTTAGGGCCGTGAGGCTGCACTCCACGTGATCACTCAGGATCCCAGGCTTTCAGAAGTTTCACTTCTTTAACACGTGGCTTCCAATGGACGAAAGCACGAGCATCCAACCCTCAGGAGGGAGAGCAGATAGAAGATCGTGCAGCCGGCTTGCCAGGCCCGCCTACAAGAGTGCACTTTGTTTTTGCCCAGATTGCATTGGCCACCACGAGTACAAGGCAGACTAACTGCGAGAGAGGATGACCAATTCAGATTATCTTTTGTGGCTGGGGAGAAGGAAAAAATATATAACGGCATCTCTGTTATAGAGAGTGTGGAAGATCTGTTTCCAGAAAATTCTCTCATCATTGGTGCATAGATGGTGTCTATCTATTTATCATCAATCAGTCTATCTATCTGGCATCTATCTAACCTCTGTCTATCTATCATCTATCATCATCATCATTATCATTTACCATCTTTAATAGCAATGAGCCCCTATATAACACCTTTCAAAGCAAAGGTAAGAGCTGGCAACAGCTTGCATCCAGCCATGTGTCTCCCTCATCCTGCCCGTCTGCACTCACCACCATCCTGAATCCTGTCCTCGTTATTTTGCTAAACATTTTCAGAGTTGTATCTTCTCTACATGTATCCTAAAGATGTATGTATTTTTATTTCAGTGTTTTACTCGTAGAAAGGATCTCGTGTACCTGCTCTTTGACTTACTTTTTCCATGTAAACATTCACTGCCACGGTTCATCCACATTCTGGTGTGTTGCGGGGCGTCGCTCCTATTGTGATTCTCCCTCAATTTATTCCTCCCGCCTCCAGCACATGCGCGTTGCGCCGATGGCAGGTTTTGCTGTTTGAACAATGCTACCGTCCTCATCCTTTACCCGCCTCGTGTCGTGTGTGGAGCGAGAATATTTCCTGCCTGTCTGGAGTGCTTAGCTTGATGAGATAATGCTTAACTTTCAAACTGCTCTTCCTATCAAAGGTGCATGAAAGGCCCTGTGTGTCCATACCTTCACCAACACTTGATACAGTCAGATATTTTCATTTCTACTAATGCCTTCATTGTTTATTAATGTGCCCCCCACCCACACCTTTTTATGCTTAGCTTCCCCTGGTAGCTGGATTCCCTAAGCTGTCATTATTTTTCCTACTTCTTGCTGCATCCCAAAGCAAGAGGTGGTACATGATCTCAAACCAGCTCTCAGATGGGAAAGAAGCTCTGATTGAAAGATTTCACGGAAGGGGCAGACCTGCAGGCAGGTTGTTGTCACTTTGCGGGTGGGCGGCCCCTACCTTTGCAACATTTAATTCCTGCATCTTTTCGTCTTGGCCACTCCAGATACTAGTACACAGCTCAACAATTTTGCTGATTTTATGAAAAGCAGCACAGAAATCGAAACCAAAGAGGAACCTCCTGAGGAGCTGAGGCAAGTTAGCAGGCTGGAGTAGGGAGCAGGACTGAGAATGTCTGCTGGCTGAAGGACAGCCACACAGCATCCTCAGAGCATGGATTAGAATAAAAGTGATCGTTTTCCCCGCAGCGGCTCGGTCTGGCTCATCTGCACTTGGTTACAGGTGCAGAACTATGCCTCCAAGCCCGGGATGTGAGAGCCGCCTTCACATCTGCCCTCAGTCTGTCTGGTTCAGTAGGGGCAGCCTTGTGACGATAAATCATGTAAACAAGTTGCAGTAATGGAATGCTTACTTAGAAACTGTATTTGCAAAGGCTTGTATCCACCGTTCAGAAGAAAGATCGTGTTGTCTTGCAGCTTGTTAAGAAAATCCACCTGTTTTAAGGGTGCACCTGCTCTACCCAGGCAGCTGGCACCCTGGGAAGTGAGGAACCCACATCGGCTTTCTCCCTTCAAGTCGGGGTGGGGAGGTGGCGGGGGTGGGGGGGAGGGCGGGAACCTAGTCTTTAAGATGCGAGTGGCTTTTCCATCTGGGCGCACAGCCCTTCAGTTTGGAGCAACAGAAAACATAAGGGGCGTGTTCTCCTCGCCCATATTTTCTCCTTCCCTCTCCTCCTCTTTGTGGCTTAGTAATTTATGTTTTTCTATCTGCCTCTGGCTTTCCTCCTGAGATGGGGGCTCTGTGTTGGCGCCGACGGAAGGGATAAACAAAGGGAAAATCTGAGTTCTCCATCCACCACCCATGTCTCCCCTCTGATGTGGCAGAAAGACAAAAAAAATGCCTCTGACCCACTGTGATTGGCAGAGGTGCTGGAGTGTACCCATGCATATCCTGCGGAAGGAAATGGTGCTTCTCCTGACATAAGTGCTCCGTCAGGCGACTCAGACCCATCAGCTGGGGGCAGTTGGGCTCATTGCCTGTTACTGCCAGCCATCTTGGGCCCTCCCCACAGCTGTCTCCCCTAGGGCCTTTGGGAAACCCAGACAGAAGGGCTCTCACCTTTGGGAAACCTGTTTGCCCCCCTGCCTCTGCCCACATCCCCCATCTCTACTGTTCGCTGGAGACAAAGGTCCAACCCTGAACTCTTAGCAGGGACTGTTAAGCCACAGAACGCGTAGAGATTCTAGAATGACATGAGAGAGAGAGAGAGCCACTGCCTACTAGCTGGTATGAATATTTTATTAATGTGTGGAAGGAGATAGGGATTCTGTGTGTGTTTCTGCAGAACGGTGTGTACCGAGTCCAGTGTGTGAACCTTCTCGTGAGATCAGAACCTTGGAGGAGTTGTTCACTGCGGCAAACCTAGTGCCTAGAGGGGCACCAGCACAGAGTAAATGCTCAGTAAACCCCGGGTGATGAGTAAAAGGGGGATGCGAGCGAGGCTGTAGGATATGCTGGACTTGGGCAGAGGCCGTTTTGTAAAGGCCATAGAAAATCTGAGGCGCTGGGGTTCCTGGAAGCCTTGGGCTCCACTCAGTCCCCTGGCATCTACGATCCAGACTCACACATCCTGACAAGGCACAAGGGGCCGGAGAGGGAGAAGTGGCCAGGGACCAGGCGCACACGTGTGTGCCCTCAGAGGCTGGCCCAGGCTGGGGGCACATTTGCCTCTCTCCACCCCGGATGTCATCGGCCAGCCTGAGCCACATGTGGACAAGACTGACAGATATGGTTCCACAGCCCAGGGCCTGGCATGAGGCGTGTGTGCCCAGCAGAGGCAGATGCCTCTGAGTCAGGATCACAGTGCCCGGTTTTACAAGTGAGGAAAATTGCGCCATTAAAAGACAATTATTCAAGCGGTGTAAGTCAGCTTTGCAGCTCCTGGCGATGCCAAGCAGGAGAGAGAGAAGATAGTGGTGTGCGGAATTCTCTCTCTCTCAAGCTCAGGCTGGGAAGCAGAGCTTGCGCCTGCATGTGGATAATCTATGGTGAGGGGCCTGGACCGCCAGATTCCTTTACCTGAGCGTCATCAGGAAGGGGGAGGCGGCATCCGAGCAGCAGAAAGGCCTTCATCCCAAGAAACAGGGAACCCAAAGGTGCTTCAAGCTGGTTGTGTATCTGATATTCGTCCGGATCTCAGCCACTTCACGGAGGTTCCAGGTCCCCTGTCTGGCCACCTGAGGGTGTGCGGTGACTTAAAGGAGAACACGTTGGGCCTGTGGCCCCAAGAGCTGGGTTCGGGCATCACTTCATTTGTGTGCTCTCGGCCCCCTTTCTCTCTCGGGTGCGATTTCATGGAAGTCCAGCATGCTTCCGTTTCTGGAGCACTTTCCGTGGTAGTTTTTGCTCAGGCTGCTTGGTCTGCTGCCATGGTAACCAGCCCTGGGTCCCCCACCTTCACATGGAGGGAGATGTGAAGGGACAAGACAGACCCAGCTCATCTCTGGGACTGTTGGTCCCTAGAGGCAGGGGTGGGGGTGAGGGGTCACTGTGGAGATGTTTCCAAAGTCCCGTGTTTGTCCCCAGATCTTTGCTGATGCCAGGAAGGCTTGCAGGGAAGGCGGTTTATGTGCCCCAGAAGGACAGTGGCAGGGCCTGAAAGGGGAAGGGAGCACAGATCAGGCCACAGACACAAGAACACCAAAAGCGGGCTCCAGTTCAGGGCCCTTTCGCACGTAGAATAAGAGCTCAAAGTATCACAGAGAAGCAGACCAAGGCTTATTTGTTTTGCGCTGAAAATGGACCAGCCCCGATTCTCATAGCGTTCCTCCTTCTGAGTAGAACTTGATCCCCTCCAGTATTGGTAAGAACAAAATAGGAACCATTTCAATAGTCTTTTCGCTGTTAATAATTTTAATTTTAGGATGTGGCTGAATGTAAGCGGCAGCAGGCTTCCCCCTGTCTGTTTCGAGTTCATAAACCAGGGGGAAGTTCGTTTTAATTGGTGGCATTTTCAGTCAACCATTCAGCTTGTAAAAATTGAAAGAGACAGAAGTCTAGCCTCTCCGCACGGGGCACTGTGGCCGTGGGAGTCCAGCCCTTCGCTGGGGTGGGCATGGGGCATAGAGTGGAGGGTCCCAGCCGGATGAAGAGGAGCCAGCCAGGCTCGGCAGAAGGGTGGGCTGGTTTTGCAGGGTGTCAAGCCAAATGGGAGAGAAGTAGGTGCTGAATCTGAGGGTGAGTCAGGCTACCGATGTGCAGGCAGAACAGAGGTAAAAGGTGCGGGAAGACGGTAGCACATCCCAGTTTGATTAGATAAACGCAGGTAGAAGCGTCTGGACCTTGAGGTCAGTTCCAGCTTCCAAGGTTCCCCCTGGACAGTTGGGGCTCTCCAGGCCACAACATATGGGTTCTGGGCAGGATGTCTGCCCGACACTTTCATTTGCATATTTTTAATGCTGCTCCCTAGACGGGCGATAGGAGAACAGACTGAAAGGCTCACCACGCTGAATTCCACCACAGGGAGGGAGCCAGGGTGAGGGCTGAGTGGATGGACACAGTCAGCCCCAGTTTGGTACCCGACTGCCACTTACAAACTTGTTACTCAATCCAAAGCCTTAGTTACTCATCCGGAAAAGGAGGCTGTTGACGCTACCTGCCTCTTGGAGGAACTGAATCAGGTGGTAAGGCCCTTAGCCCTAAGCCCGACTCAGGAGCGCCACTTCATATGCTTACAGTAGTAAAATAAAGTCTTCATTCCTTCTGGGTCTAGAGTTTACACAAGAGTCAGAAACTGTTGAGAGTACTTTTAAAAAAAATTTTGGCCGTGCCGTGCAGCATGTGGGATCTTAGTTCCCCGACCAGGGATCGAGCCCATGCCCCATGCAGTGGAAGCACGGAGTCCTAACCATCGGCCGCCGGGGAAGTCCCATGCTGGGAGTATTTTTAGATGCAGTCCCTGATACTGATGAGTTCACAAAGTCAGAGGGAGTGGCAGTTTGGAAATGCAGAAATATGCCCCTAAGGGTAAGAGTAACTAACACTTTGGTTGAAATTGCCATGAGTCTTAAATCCTGTTTTTAAAGGGCTAGTGAGGGGAGAGAGTGACTGAAGAGTAGGTTAGGTTATTAGATCTTATAGATAAGCTTCGGAGGGAAAATGCCAAGCTCTGTGACAGGATACCCAGCGGCGGGGATCACCAAGCCGAGGACTTCTCTCTCCAAGGGATGGGAGCAGAGATGCCACCCTGGGGAGTGTGACAGCTGTGGCCACCGCAGGGCCACCACAGTGAGTGGCTAGGGGTGCAGAGAACTGGTCTACACCCAGACTTTGGGTGGAGTGTGCTTTTCCTTTGCGTCCCCCCGGGGAGCAGTTCGCAGCGAGAAGAGCACACGTGGGCAAGAGAGAGGGTAGGACACAGTTCTCATCAAACTACTCCATCTGCCAGTATTAGCACCTACCAACAACAACAATAGATTTTAAACATTCGTGAAGTATGGGGTCTTCACGAGCATAAGGCCTGAGTATCAGCTGGCAGTGGAATCAGTAGAAATAAGAGTTTTTTTTTTTTTTTTTGCGGTAAACATTTTTGGGAATGTTTACCCCATTTCACAAATGAGGAAAGCAGGGCCCAAGGAGGATATATAACTTGCTCAAAAACCTAGTTGACAAGTGACCAAACCTGGATTTGAACTAATGTCTTGTTTTTCTCTGAAGAGTCCTGCATGGGTTTTGGGATCTTTAAGTCAGAAACTATTTTAGTATTATTAGAAATGGAGTGGAATGAAGAATATTAATCTCAGCTCTGAAGCCTCAGGTTTCTTTGAATTTTCAGCCAGTGTTCCTGAAATCTACTCTTGAGGAGCAGAAAGAAGCAGAAAGGAAGGCTTCACATCTGCATTTGAAGATCCTGAAAAACGCCGTTCCTTGCACCTTGAGAAATGTGTTGGGAACTGCTCTCCTGCTTCCATCTGGACCCTCTCTTTCTTGCATGTTGCTGCCTTTTCCCCTCAGGTTGCATAACCCCAAATAAGCCCACCAGTGCCCTTCATATATATCTTTTTTTTTTTTTTTTTTTTTTTGCGGTACGCGGGCCTCTCACTGTTGTGGCCTCTCCCGTTGCGGAGCACAGGCTCCGGACGCGCAGGCTCAGCGGCCATGGCTCACGGGCCCAGCCGCTCCGCGGCATGTGGGATCTTCCCGGACCAGGGCACGAACCCGTGTCCCCTGCATCGGCAGGTGGACTCTCAACCACTGCGCCACCAACGAAGCCCCATATATATCTTCTTATACCTACTGATAGTAGGATTTTCTCCTGTGCCAGGGAACAGAATTAGCTCCTGAGTTGGAACCCATTTCTCTCCACTCCAATCTTGTCCATCCTTAAATTTCAACTCTTATAGAACCTCCTTGAAGAGTTTTCTATAAAACCTCTTGTCTCTTCAAATCCTGTAGCACTTTTTACCAGCCAATTACACTTGCTGCCTGTATTTGGTGGGTATCTCTCTTCTCACTCAACAGCTTATAAAGATTTGGAAGACAGGATCTCTGCCTTCTCTTATCCCGATGCCTCACATATAATAGATGCTCAATAACCATTATTGAATGAACAAAATCTCTCCCCTCCAAATTTTCTTTATTTATTATACTGAACTACACCTCTGAGTCTTACACCGTCACCACTACACATTTAAATAGGTCTATTGCTGTATAGAGACCTAGGACAGCCAATGAGAATCTGATCATGTTGCTGTTCTAATACTGCCTCCAATTCTACTCTGGGCCTTTACTTTCCTACAATACAGGCAGCCCTTTCCTCTGTGAACACTGAAGAGTGATAGAGAGGTTATCCAAGTCTTCAGTGTTTGCTTTGGAATGTGCCAGGGTGGGGAGTAGTGAGGAAGCTTTCCTTCAGATCAGTTTCAAATTCAGGACATCAAACTGCTTCCCTTACTCTTGTCTCCCTCCTCACAATGCCCCAGTGCCTGGTCAGAGTTCAGTACAATCAGCATGTTTTTAGCGTTTGGGGGGGGGCGTGTCACCACACATTGGCTCTGATGGACAGTATGACTGACGAGTAAGTGATCAGTGGCCCAGCCCCGTCTCAGCTCTAGCCAGTGATTCAGCACCATGGACAAGGTTAAGGAAAGACAGTCCAGTTTTCCTTTTTCTTCCCAGCTCTCCTGCACTTCTGAAGGCCAGTGAAGCTGGGAATCCCATTCTAAACAAGCGGGAGGAGAGAAGCAAGGGGCAGCCTCCCCTCCTGGGAAGTCCACTCTCTGAATCATAAATCAGACCCTCTGCTTGTCTAAAGTGACCTACACAGAAAGAGTTCTCTTTTCTTGGAGTAAAGGTCTCATGCACAAACCGGGCTGACACTTGTCCACTGATAGCCTCCCACTGGCATTTAACTCATTCAGGTATTCTACTCGGGCCGTGTCGATTCCAGAGGGGTCTTTATCACCATTGTACTGTATGTGGGCTTGTTCAAGTCAATATTCTTATATAAAACAGTGGAAAAAGCCAGGATATTCTCTTCTTCCTTTGAATTTTTTTTTTTTAGTATACACATTTTATATTCTGCCTTTAAAGCTATTTCTGCTGCACAGCTGCTTTACCGAGACTCAGACTCCTACGGCCCTGCTTGGTCCGACACATACCTTGAATATCCTTTCACATTGTTTGATTTCTGCAGTCAGTTGTATAATGAGGAGGGAGTGTGCATTGAGTTTGGAGATTCCTATTAACCAGGTCTAACCCGTGAATCTATTTTTGTGCTTTTCTTTATTAGAAATAGCAGGGAACACGATAATATTTAAACACAACTACTTATAGGAGCTTGGCTTCAAAAATACACCTTACCAAGTTTTCTTTTCCCGTTTGACATTTCAAAATGTTGTATTACATTTTCACATCACCAGAGCACCTCTTCTCCATTTGCTCTCTGGGCTGTGAATACAGACCATTGCAAATGACAGGGGATGTTTTGGAGGGTCATTTGGATTTGCGATCCTCTGCTGACATATTGGGAGTGTTTCATTCTGCTCTTGGCATTGCCTTTGAAGATGGTCCATAAAAAGACAGACACAGACCAAGATGATAAGGCGGGACAGGTGTTGGGAATAGATAGAAGAGAGCTATCTTCAATACTTGAGGGAGGGGATCTCATGAGAAAGGGGAGTAGAAGTATTCTGTGTCGTTCCCAAAGAGAATCAATGAGTGAAATCTATAGGGGGACAGATTTTGAATCAACCTAAAAAGTACCTAAATACTAGAGCTGCCAGGCTCTCTGGAACAGGCTGCCATGTGAGGTCGTGAGCCTCCAGGCACTGCAGGTGCTGTACCCCAAGTTGACCGGGCTGTCTGCCCAGAACGATCCTTCCAGAAATAACAGGTCCATTTCAGCTGTGAGAATCGCTGCTCCTTACTCTCTGGCATTACTGTTGGGACTCAGGGCATTGGAAGCCATAGGTACTCTTGTCTCCTGGGAGCAGAAACTGTGAATCCTTTTGAACTGCTTAATACAAATGCCCTAACAGGCCAAGGTAGCCAAAGATAAGGTAGAAAGTGAATTTGGAGCTGTTGAGTCAGGCAGCCTTTTATTTCAGGTGGAAATACTTTACTCTCATGATCCAGCTATTTAGATGATTTTTTTACATGTCTTAAGATGGACCACAATCCTTCATCTTGTTGCATTAATCAAGACTTGCCCAATATCTTACCAACATCGGGATGTCAGTAAAAATGGGATAGTGATTCTCATTCAAATAGAAGGAGCTTTACAGTCTATACAGTACCTTCTTCTAGATTTCTCCTTTTGATGTTCCCCACAGTTCTCTAAGGAGGCCTGGAAAATGTTGTTTTCTCAACTTCTGTAGGGAGAGAACTGAGACCTAGTGGGTTTAGTGACTTACCATATCATGCAGCTTGCGGGTAGCGCTCGACCTGGGCTGGAGTGGGAATGGGGATCCGGGAAGCTGGGCAGTATCTGTGGCCATGCCAGACATCAGCAGTGTGACTCTGGACAGTTTCATGTGTACGGTGAGGGTTTTGGAGTAGGATGAACTCCAGGGTGCCCACCCTACCCTGCTGTCTCGGCTTCTCAGGCCTCTTCATACGCATGGCCTCTGGCACAGTCCTTACTCTTTGCTTGGCAGGTAGGAGGTAAGATGAAACAAATTTTGGGGTTAGAGAAAAGCATCCTGATGTGCTGGTGTGTGTTTCCAGGGTGGTGACATTACCTTTCAGCTGCTGTAAGACACCTCTGTGTCAGCTCACTTTCACAAGCTTGAGAACTTTGGCTGCATTTTGGTTTGGGGTTTGGAATTCGAGGATATGTTTGTTTACCTCTGTGGGCTCACTTGTGGTGTGGAGCAGTGGAAGTGACCTTTATGAATTTCCTCTACCCTACATGTAGAAAAGTCAGCAGGAATCACGAGGGCTCCTCACTTCACGAGGCGTAGACTTGCAAAGAAAGTGATGCTTTAGTCTGACTTTACTTTTTAACTAAGTAAAGCTATTGAATTCAAAAGTCAATTTGATATTGCTTATTATAAGTCTTTTTACAAAACTAACCTGTTTCCATGTACTGCAAAAGCAATCCATGTTCATTGTAGAAAATGTAAAAATAAGGAAAATTACGTGATTACCTATAATCTCCCAAAGATAACCGCTATTAACATTTTGTTAAAATTTCCTGGAATGGTTTTCTGCACGCCTATACACGTTTTAAAAGAAATTAGTATAATATTGTACATACTGATTTGTAAACCTTTGTTGTTAATGGTCAACCTTTTCCTATTTTACTAAATATTTTCTTAAAGGATTTGATCGGAGTTTGGATTGGGGAGCCATGTAGTGTTCTAGTGCGTGGCCGTATCAAAATTTCATGTAACCTGTTTCCTACTGTTGGCTCTATTGGGTGCTTACAATATTTTGCTAATATGAATCATTTTTGAAGATGTCTTTTCACATAAATCCTTGACAATACAGTAGATGTAGGTCTGATTTGTCAAACAAAGAAAACTAAAGCTGGATTTCCGTTTTTCGGGGTATCAGCCACGCTGTTGAGCATTTATGAGAAAATGGTCACCTATACGCTTACTAAGGTCGATTGACATGGTCACCCCAAAGGTTTGGGGAGACGTCCCCCACTGTCACCATCACTGGATCTGGTACCGGGCTCCTGGCTTCTTCACACACTTAGGGTCCTGCTTAAAAGCCAAGGCAGTGGATTCATCTTGCCTTTCTCTTCTTCTGATTCTCTTTTAGCCTGATGAAGTCCTCCGATATCGATCAGGATTTATTTACAGACAGTTACTGCAAGGTGTGCAGCGCACAGCTGATATCGGAGTCTCAGCGCGTGGCCCACTACGAGGTAAGAACAGCTTCTCCCACTGAGTGTGTCCAGATGGAAGCAAGAGTAGCCTGGGTCAAGGCTGTGGGACCTGAGGGTGCTGCTTTCTGGACCTGGGGCAGAACTTGAGAAGCACAGGGCCTGAGCCGGAGAGTCTGAGATCAGGCCAGGACAAATGTGCATGCGTGGGGCTGGAGAGAGCGCTGGGGATGTCACTCTCAGGCCCCTGGCTGCTCCCCAGATTCTGCTTTGTTCTTTGTCCCTCAGCCCCTGGGGACCCAGTGGACTTTCTCTACTTGTTAAATCTGTCATTGCTCATCCCTGAAGTTCCTTTCAGGGACACAGCCCAGGTTTCATTAGTGCCAGCTTCTCTTTCCTTCTCTGACCCTGAAGAAAAGCTCAGAGGCCCTTTCTTCATCACTGGAGGGAAACACAGCAGCATCAGTGGTTCAGCACCAAATTCCTCCCACCTTCTGGCTGCTGCCCCCAAAAGCGTTTATTAGCAAGAAGACATCCCCCCACAGGGTGATGCCCAAGTTTTAAGGCCCAGATACTCTTGAAGGACATCGTTCATTGGCTTTGGCTTTTTAGGATGGAAGTTCAAATGGCTGCTTTTTGATCTTTTATTGGGAAGAGAGGATGAGAGGAGAGAGGTCGACCAGTTTCTGAGGAGGGAATGTCGGGGGGGCACGCGTGGAGAAAAGGGGAGCCTGGGCCCCCAGATGCTTCTCAGGGCCGTTAGCTTTGCAAGAGAACATATACCAGTGAGAACATGAGCTTTCAAGGGCAATAATTTGTAAGTAATTTTAGCTTAGAGGGCTTAGCCAGCAATGTTCTTTTTGTCTGACACCTGCCAGTTGTCACTGTCACTCACCAAACTCCTTGAGCCTCAGATTCCTCCGCGCACAAGGAAAATAATAATAATCACATGCACGCACACACCGAGCGACGCGTTCATCGGACCATGTGTTGTCCTCAGGGTTTTGTGGTGACCAGAGAGACCCCTCGACGTAGCATTTGTGAAAACACTTCGGAAGCTGTACAGTGTGGCAAACGTGCAAAATTACGTCATCGCTCATTATTAACTCCGTGGCTTCAATACTTGGATGAAGACAAAGCAAACTTGCTCTTCAGAGAAAACTTTTAAACATCAGCCTCTGTGAAAAAAGTGTTGTGAAAAGGCATGTTCTTTTGTCAGTAGGCAACTGAGTGGAAGAGGAAGGGAGTGTGAATGCAGAAGAATGATCAAAACGGAAGATAGCCATCTTTTGAAATTAAGAATTTCTAAATTCTGTAGATGTTGCTTTGTAAACACATATGGTTTTTATTAATTCCATTTCCCCAGTGAAGGAAAATCAGGGAATTTGTCCCTGCTCTGAAATTCCACAGCCTCCTATTATGTTCTTCCTTTATTAGACTTTTTGGGTTCCATTTTTAGTCATCTTACTAGATTCTTGAGGCCAGAAAGAGAGTTTTATTCATGTGATCGTCCATAATTTCTGGGACAGCGTGTGCACATCAGAGCCATTCAGTGAGCTTTTGTTTACAAAAATAGCCTGGTGACACTGTCCAAACACTGCTTTGTTGTTACCTGAGCTAGAAAAGTAATGTCAGAAAATCGAAAACAACAACAAAATTTTTTATTAAGGAAAAACATCTTAGCTGCTCAGTTATGGGTTTAGTTATTTGAACTCAAGTCTTCCTGTTACCACACTGTACCAGCTGTGGCATAACTTACTTGTTTAGAGGATGTGTTAAGATTTGTTGCGTGTAGCATAGATGAGAGGGAGAAGAGAAAGCAATCACAACAGATCTGCAGTTAACCCAGTTACATAGCATCAGAACAACACGAAATGTGTTCCTGTTAACCAGGGATGGGAACTCTGGGCGAGGGTTCATCCCCTGCTTCCAGGTAGAGGTGGGTACTTGCTTCGGGGGAAATACACATGCAGAGCTGCTGCGGGTGCGGAAAGGGTATAGCTGGGACTGAGCGCACTTTGTGAGGTCTCTGGTCTTCCAGCTTCGGTAGGAGACGTTCTTCATCTCTAGGAGGACGGCTCCTATCAGATGATCTCAAAGGCCATCTGAGAACAGATATTTTCATGCCATTCATCCCTCCCACCCCCCCACACCCCCTCTGCTGAAATTGCACGTAGAGTGGGTCTCTGTGAGTCCTGTTGCCAAAATTTGACCACTGTACACCGGGGCCGGATTAAATCTCGGAGACAGAGTTTTGGGGGAAGTAGAAAGAAATAGTTTTATTGCTTTGCCCGGCAAAGGGGGCCTAATGCCCTCAAGACTGTGTGTCCCACCCTGGTGCGGTAGTGAGGGGTCTTACAGTGTTCAAGGAGCAGGGCGTGGTGAGCACGTGGACATTCTTCTGATTGGTCGGTGGTGAGGTAATGGGAGCCAGCATCATCAGCCTTCTGGTTCCAGCCCGTCTGGGGTCTGTGTGTTTGTGGGCAGCACACAGTTAACTTCTCCCACCTGCTGAGGGTTTCAGTATCTGCAAAACAGCTCGAAGGACATGGTTCGGAATATTATTTATAGTCCTGGAGGAAGAACTTAAGGTCCTTGGCTTTGTTTAATGGTTAAAGTATTATTATTTGTCTTGCTTGACTATTTTCCTTTCTTTCTGCATTTTCTCACTCCTCTGACTAAATTTATTCTTTGACTAACATTCTCCTACAGACAAAGAGGCAGGCGGAGGACATGGGTGGGTGTCAGTTCTGGGAAGGTCTCATGGGGTCCAGCTCTGTTATGGTCCCAAATCCCAGTCAGTTCATTGAAAATGTGGCTACAGTTATTCTCAGTGCTCTTTCACTGATTTATTGCTTGAGTATGATTTCACTCTCGGTTTGAGCAGATCATATTCCCAGCCTCCCTACGGGGCACATCAGTGGGAATCTTTGGTGTATGTCCTGCATGCCCAGCACTATTAGCGTCTGATGTTGCAGACGGTTCTGGGTTATGAGAGCCTCCAAGAGGCTCACAAACTTCCTTGGAAAGGCAAAGCCGTGGATAGTTCAGTGTGGTAGCTATGTGTGTGTTACCGAGAACAGGCTCTGTAGATTCTGCTCCTAAAAAGAGGCCGATCTAACTTGATATAAACAGAGTGTTCATCCTTCTGCCCATTTGACTGTCTGATGTATATGCTATGTTGTGCTGTTAATTTTTTAGATCCTTGCATATTCCAAATTCAAAAGGGTGAGTCATCACCGAGAGCTATTATGGTCCAGAGAGATTTGTGGGGATGACGTGAATTTTCGAGGTTTCAGTGGATGGGTTAAATTTAGAGGTTACTAGAATAAGAAGCCTTGGAATCTCCAGGGAGGCTGGCCTGGCTGGACTGGAAGCTTGTGTTGGAGAAGAGAGGCTGGCAGCACCTACAGGTAGGGTGGGGTCAAGGGGTAAGGAAAGAGGAGTCTGGACTCCTGTGGGGCTCTTAAGTATGTGAGAGTGTAAAAAATAATTGTGCATTTCTGAGTGACAGCCCATCGATGGTGGTCAAGATGTATTGTTGGGAAAAGAACAGCTCTTGATATGACTTTTGCCAAGAGACTAACATGCCAGTCCGCTGAAGTAGGAGGAAAAAAAACAAAGCAGACGTGTAATGGCTAGTAGCTTCATGTCCCATTTAAAAGCCTGAACCTTTGTACAGGAGGACACAACCTAATATATGTCTAATGGACCAAACCCTTCCATGCTATACTTTTAAGATCTCTTTTTACATATGAAGTCCTGGGCTGAAAAACAGGGGAAACATAAAGACATTATTGTTTTTCTTACTTGCTAAGCATTAATAACATGTAATATTTCAGTGGAAAATATAATTAGATGTCTCTGCTCACTGGTTGAATAGTCTGAATCAATAGAACAAGTAGACACAGACACAGAGGGGAAGAGAAAGCTTTCAGATGAACATGCCTGAATGTTACAGAGGTTAGAACTTGTTTCCCATTGAGGCCATGAGGGAAGGGCTGCTTTTCTAAGTGTAGGAAGAAGAAGATTGCAAGACTATGAGAACTGAAACCAAAAGGACAGAAAGATTATTTTCTGGAGTAAAACTAAAGGAAGAAGATGAATGATCATATCTAGCAGGAGAGAAAAAAAACTCTTGTTAGGCAGACCCAAGGGAGCCAGCCATCAACGTGCCAGCCCCGATGCCTTGCCCGTTTTGTGAACCCTAATACCCTTGTGTTACTTCGCCGGCGGCCGTGTAATTAATCACTGCTTGTGAAATCCATGTCTCAGAGGCACCTCCAAACAAGATTGCAAGCTTCATGAGGGCAGGCCAGAGCCATGCACTGTATTTCTCATTTATTTCCACAGCTTGGCCCCTGGTTGTTGCTCATGGGCACTTCGAGGGTGATGAAGAGGTTGCGGTGGGGATTGGCAGAGGGAAGCAGTGGGGCAGGTGTAATGGAAGCGTTCGTGGGTGCACCAGAATACGCGATGGTGTACGTTCGGAGGCGCTCTATACTCTCGGAGCAGCCTTCAATGTAGAGGTGACAGTTCTGCAGTTATAGGAAAGGCGGTTCTCTAAACTGATGGGGAACTCTTCAGACATCTCTGAATCTTGTAGTAATGTCAGTCCTGGCAAGTGAACCCTATCGGTCCCCCCGGAAATGTCAGAATCTAGCGGCAGGTGCGTTGGGTCTGCAGGGGCATGCTGAAACGGATTTTTCAGTTTCACCTGTTTTGATGTCATTCCAACAGAACTCTGCCTTCCTTAGCTTCTGGTTAAAGTGGGGAATAGCTGAAGGGCACTCTCTTAGTCTCTATAGGTCCAATAGTGAATGGGGCATAAGTGTTTCCTGGGTAGAGACAACAAGGTAAACATGAGGTCTCCAGTATATGCTGATTAGTGTCTTGACTTTTTGGTGTTACCAATGCCTTTATTGCCTTCTCCCCCTTAGTCCCTCACACCTTCTTCTCCACTTTGCTTCTTCCTTTTGCTAATTGCCTGAGTAAGCATGCAAGCTGGACAACTCCTGGCATATGTGTGGGAGTTGGGGGTCAATGTTGTGTTGTGTTTCTGCATCAGTCCTGCCAGGTACCACGCTAACTGGACTTGAATATCGTCTGGGCTCACTATCCTCACACCATTCGCATCTCTCCTGGGTACCACTGGTGATGTGCTCCTGGAGATGCAAGTACTAACTGTGTGAGGACAATAAAGGATCTTTTTCGCAGGGTCCTGTGGGGATGCCTCCTTTGCATTGTACGCTGAGATTTGCTGTTTTAGTCTCTTCAGATCTCTTATAGTCATGACATGCTTAATTTCTCCCAGATGCTCTTACTACAATTATTGGTGCATCTGTCCAGGCTAAAGCAATTCTTACTACCTTTCCTCATGTCCCTGATTGCCTGATACTCTTCAATGTCTGTTTCTTGACCAATTCATGAAGACTCTTGAGCTTCTGTGAAATTTGTTCCTATTCTTATGTTTTTCTATTGTTTATTCCAGCAGGTCTGGCCAGTTTACCTTTTATCACTTATTATTAATTAATACAGTTTACCTTGGGGACCACCAACACTCACAGCCCACTTTCTGCCTGAGACTGATTTAAGGTTTGGAGACTATTCAAAGCTTTTCTAATTCCAGATCATAACAACTTTAGTAATACAATTCTCTCAGTAATATAGAAGGCTTCTGATTTGTTTCCTTTCAGAAAGCTCCTCATGTCATAACCATACAATGTTTCCCAGACATAATTTCAAGGCTGTTTATTATATTGCTTCCTCACTTCTGTGCCTCTATTTTTCAGTTTCATCGTGGCTACCTTGAGGTTATCTAAAAGTGGGTGGAAAGACCCATCCTTAACCTGATTTTTACCAAAGGCCTCAGTCACAACGTGCAACTGAGAAATCTCACGAGGTCTCCAATACACAATGTCTTTTAAAATGCCAGAGAGGCAACGAGGGAAGGGGCAAGATGGGGTAGGGAATTAAGAGGTACAAACTACGATGTATAAAATAAATAAGCTACAAGGATATATTGTTCAGCACAGGGAATATAGCCAATATTTTATAAAAACTATAAATGGAGTATGATCTATAAAAATTTGGGATTGCTATGTTGTACACCTGAAACTAATATAATATTGTACGTCAACTATACTTCAATTAAAAAAAACGTTAAAAAATGACATCTGTTTGAGGTGACTAGAAGCAATTAGCAAATGACTTTTCCAACTCTCTAAGTCTCAAATTTCTGAAATAGCTTTTTATTTTGCTTATGTCTGTTTGCTAGTGTGTCAGCTACACATCATAGTTCTTGTAGTTCTTTGATACTTTTATAAAAAACCTAGCTGAACGTCAGCAACAGGCAACTAGGAACAGGTAACATCTATCCAAGCAATCTGTTTTCCATCCTCTTCTAGTTTTCTTAGCATTTTAACCATTTCCTCGTGCAGAACCATCCAGTTCTAGCACCATAAGCTCTGGAGGCAGGTCTGCCCTCCGGGGTATTATAGGCAGTGGCTTTGCCAATATTTTGTCAGTGTATATCCCGGATCTGCTGTGTCTGTACCCTCCCCACCTAACTCTCCACCTGCTAAGACAATGCCAAACATTTGGTGTCTTGTTATGGGGGAACCCCCATTTCTATCTTAGACAAGGTAGGCTAACTGCAGGCACAAAAATCTCAGCATCTCAGAAATAAACATTTCTTTACTGCCTGCGTTATAGCCCATTGTGGGTTAGCAGAGGGGGTTTTGTACCGTGTAATTATTTAGGACAAAAGTTGACAGAGGCTCCACTGTCTTTGCTCCTGACAAAGATGATAGAGCCATCAGCTGCTCTGAGTATCAAAGTCCAGCTGACATTTGAGGGACCGATGGGCAACGTGGGTGACTAGGCAGGACGTTTTAGGGGCCAGGTCTGCAAGTGACAGCACCATATTCACCCCCATTCTGCTGACCAGACCTCAGGCCTATGTTTTCTTCTGACTGCATGAGAAGCTGGGCAACCAATGTGGCTTAGCTGGGTTCCCTGGAGGAAAATGGAGCCGGTCTGGTGAACATACAGCACTGCCTCTGTGCACTGCATGTGTGTGACACCAGAGGGACATCGTGACTAGGACCTGCTGTGGGTTCGCTGGGGATGGAAGGGGGCACGTGGAGAAGAAAGAGGAAAAGAGGAAAGGCTGTACATCCCCAAGGGAGTGCTCTTGACAAACAAACATGTAAAAAACAACTCTGGGGAACTTCTCCGGTGGCGCAGTGGTGAAGAATCCGCCTGCCAATACAGGAGACATGGGTTCGAGCCCCCGTCCGGGAAGATCCCACATGCCATGGAGCAACTAAGCCCGTGTGCCACAGTTACTGAACCTGCGCACTAGAGCCCGTGAGCCACAACTGCTGAAGCCTGTGTGCCTAGAGCCCGTGCTCCTCAGCAAGAGAAACCACTGCGATGAGAAGTCCGCGCACCGCAACGAAGAGTAGCCCCCGCTCGGCGCAACTAGAGAAAAGCTCACGCGCAGCAACAATGACCCAACGCAGCCAAAAATAAATAAATAAATAAATGTACTAAAAACAGACAGACAACTCTGGCAATCACGTGTCTGGGGGCCCCTGTGAAGTGGATGCCTATTTCATCTCCATGATGTGTGGAAAACTGAAGCCAACATGTGTTGTTTGTCTGAGACAAAGAAATACAATGCTATCAAATGAGGATTTTCTCTCTGCCTCCTCTGACTTAATTGGTCAAGCCCAGAGATTTTCCATGTGGAATTTAGAGCCTGTGTTCTGAGCGGCATGTCTAACCGGGAGGATCCCCCTCTGCTCTGCCTTTTTGGGCCCCGCCATGCGGTCTCCCAGGCTCTGAGCTCTGGGGGGCGCAGGTGGTGCGCGGCCTGCCTACCCCACACTCAGGGGCTCTCCATCTGTGGGCAGAAGCTGGGGATCTGCCCTTGGTATCTCAGCATCTTCTGAAGATGGATGTTTGGGAGAAATCTCTCTTTGCTCTCCCTTATGAGAAAAGGTGTCCTGCTGCTCGCGAGGCTGCTTTGTCACAGCCCCTTGACTCTGGTCTACTTTGCTACTTTGCTTTATCCACCAGATTCATGGCCACATCCAGCAACAGGATTTTGTGGGCACGTTTATTGTGCTCACTTTACCTCTAGATGCTATTCTTTTCTTTCCCGTTTTAATTTAAATCTGTGCCTCTCAATTATTGATTTCATCCTTTTGCGTTAGAGGTGGATGGATTTTGATATGTCTTCTTAAAGTCTTTGAAGAAAAGAGCGGGGGATAAACATATCAATATTTAATCTTTTTATTTTTAACATTTTATTCGTTTTTGTTTTGACAAGGGGGTAAATTTATATGACTCAAAATTCAAAAAGGGAGGAAGAGTGTATAATGTGGAAATTCTTCCACTTATTCCTGTTTCTCAGCTACCCAGTTCTTCTCAGAAGAATCCTGGGTGACCGATTTTCTTTGAAATGAGCTATGCATATCGATGCAGCTTAATTTTTTAAAAAAATTCTATTAGAGTTGATTTACAATGTTGTGTTACTTTCTGCTGAACAGCAAAGTGTAACAGTTATACATATATCCACTCTTATTTAGTTTCTTTTCCCATATAGCTCATTACAAAGTATGGAATAGAGTTCCCTGTGCTATACAGTAGGTCCTGATTAGTTACCTGTTTTATATATAGTAGTGTGAATGTCAGTCGCAATCTCCCAGTTTATCCCTCCCCACCACCACTTTCCCCCCGGTAACCATAAGTTTGTTTTCTACATCTATGACTCTATTTCTGTTTTGTAAATAAGTTCATTTGTACCATTTTTTTTTAGAGTCCATATATAAGCGATATCACATGATTTTTGTCTTTCTCTGTCTGACTTATTTCACCCAGTATGACAATCTCTAGGTCCACCCATGTTGCTCCAACTTAATTTTTCCTTTTCTTTACTTTTCACAAACGACAGCAAGCTAGACCCTCCACTTTTTGTTTGTTTTAATTGTGGCTTAGATTCTCATGATATGAACGTATCACAGCTTGTAAAGAAAAGGTTTACTGAATTGACTGATGACTCCTTGGCAGGTTTGATAAAACTCTGGTAGCAGGAAGATTCTCCCTGTGAACCCGTTTCGTGACGCACAGGTCAGTTACTTTTCAGATCCTGGCTCCTACTGAATGGTTACTGGCAGGGACAATTTTTCTTCCAGTTTTCCGTTCCCGGCGTTCCCTTGAAAGCATACGCAGTTCCGACTTCTGAGTCATTGAGCCGTGTGGGCTTGCTGATTTTTTTTAAGAAGATGTTAGCAGACAGGGGAATATTGAGGGCTAATGACCTAAGGAAGTGGGTTGGAGTGTTGCTGTGAGCTGTGGTGTCTTGCCCACGTTTCTTCGGATGCTTGGAGGAGATGTGAGGACATCATATTTCCCTCCCTCTCTGTGATTTGAGCATTTAATTCGTTTCTTTAGGCTTTTACTGAGATGCTTTAATTTTGAGTGGAATGTTTCTAGCTTTGAATTCCATCCCTCTCCCTGAGGGTCATACATAAGGCATAACTGTACCTACTCAGGCAGGATCCCTACCACCTTCAATTGCCCCCTCCTGCCTGCACCCCCTTCTCCCTGACGCATCCTTCAGGTTTCCTGGCCTCTGGGCACGTCTGTGCCACCACGATGCCAGCTGCTGGGAAGACTCTCCTGTCCACACACTCTACTGACTCAACTATAGAAACTATCCCGCCCTCACCTTGAAAAACCTACAGGCAGTTGGAAAGTTTTAGATTTTACTGAGAAAATAGGAAAAATAGAGCAAAACTCTCTTTTTTCTGTCCCCAGTATTCCTCCTTCTGCTCTGGCCTTGCAGTCCCAGATGTTGCCTTTGACTTGGGGTGTTTCTCCACCTTCCAGTTCCAGGAATCCAACCCATCCCTGTTTTCATTAATTCCTTGTAGCTCTTGACTTACTGGAAGCTAAACCTCTCCAGATTTGGCCCTAAATGCTACCTCTCATCTTACTCCCCAGTTTTCTGTGACCCTAAAGCAGCCCCTGTGTTTAACCTGGGGAATTCTATGGGATTCCGTCACTTACTTTAAAGCCGCATCTTCTTTTTCCACTTCATGGAAACATTCATACTCTTCTCGGCCCACCTGCTAAATTCCCCAGTTTGTATCCGTGGAGTGAATTCACTCAGTTTATCCTCAGAGCAGGCAGAGTTTGCCTGAGGCAGGGAAAGAGCTTCCAGTGTTCTCAAGGTCAAAGGCCTGAGTGGTAAGTATAATCCTAGCGGCGTCACTTCACCCGTCCAGAATTTAGTTTCCCCCTTCGGTACTCTGAGAAGGTTAGGGGTCTTCTTTCTTTTACCCTCATTCCTTACACCCATCTCCCCTGCATCTGCACAGGTAACCATTTTATTAGGGTTGACATATTTTTTATCTGTATATGGTCTTTGAAATGTATGTTGCTTTGTGGGCATGTATATTTTATTTATTTAATTTTTTGTTTATTTTTAAAATTATTTTTTATTGGAGTATAGTTGCTTTACACTGTTGTGTTAGTTTCTGCTGTACAGTGAAGTGAATCAGTTATACGTATACACATATCCTCACGTTTTTAGATTTCCTTCCCATTTATGTCACCACAGAGCACTGAGTAGAGTTCCCTGTGATATACAGTTGGTCCTTATTAGTTATCTATTTTATACATAGTAGTGTATGTATGTCAATCCCAATCTCCCAGTTCATCCCACTCCCCCTTCCCTCTTTTGTATCCATACATTTGCTCTCTACATCTGTGTCTATTTCTGCTTTGTGAATAAATTCATCTGCACCATTTTTATAGATTCCACATATAAGTGACATTATACTGTATTTGTTTTTCTCTTTCTGACTTACTCTGTATGACAGTCTCTAGGTCCACCCACATCTCTGCAAATGGCCCTGTTTCGTTCCTTTTTCATGGCTGAGTACTATTCCATTGTATCTATGTACCACGTCTTCTTTATCCATTCTTCTGCTGATGAGCATTTAGGTTCTTCCATGTCCTGGCTATTGTGACTAGTGCTGCAGTGAACATTGGAGTGCGTGTGTCTTTTTGAATTACAGTTTTCTCCAGGTATATACATGTATATTTTAAAATAATTTTTATTCTAGTATAGTTTTAGATTTACAGAAAAGTAGCAAATGTAATATGGAATGTTGTGGTGTACCCTGACCCCATCTCCCCTGCTGTTAACATCTTGAGCTACTGTGGTTGTTAACATCTTGAGTTACTGTGGTACATTTGTCACAGCTAAGGGTCCCGGATTGATGCATTATTATTATCGTTACATAACGTACAAAGTCCGCTCTTTCTTCCTTTTTCTGTTCTAGGATCCTGTCCAGGATTCCACATTACGTTTAGTCATCCAGTGTCCTTAGGCTCCTCTAGGCTGTGACAGTTTCTCTGACTTCCTTTGCTTTTGATGACCTTGATAATTTTAAGGATTATTGGTCAGGTGCTTAGTAGAATGACAGTCCGTGGAGACTTGTTTGCTGATTTTCTCATGATTAGACTGGGTTTATGGGTTTTCGGTGGGGAAGATCCCAGAGGTGAAGTGTTTTCTCGTCACATCCTATCACGGGTCCTGTCATCCACCAGTTGGGCCACTGGTGATGGTGACCTTGATCTCCGGGATCTAGGTAGTGTTCTCAGGTTTCTCCACTGCAGATTTATTTTCCTCCTTTTCTGTATTGCAGTCTTTGGGAGGAAGTCATTAGGCACAGTGTAGGCATGTCTTTTTTTTTTTTTTTTTTTAGCCATGTGAGTTTCATTCTTGCTGTTTCATTCAGCAGGATGTTTCTAAGAATCATCCGCATTCCTATGTGTACGTCTAATCTCTTCCTTCTACCTCCTGCTCAACATTCCACAGTGAGCAGCTATCATATTCTGACTGTCTCATTCCTTCAGGAATGGATACTTAGGTTTCTTCTGGTCCCCCATGAACACAAACAATGCTGGACAAACAACCTTAACCACGTTTCCTAAAGGACCTGTGTGGGCATTTTTCTGAGATGGGCACACAGGTAAGAGGGGACCTTGTGCCTCATAAGCCCTGTTAGCACTTACTTTGACTGAGCCTTGATCAGGAGGGGGTGATGGTTCCCATAGCCACATCTCTGCCAATAACTGGCTTTATCCAGCTTCTCATTTTTTCCTAATCTAGTTGTTATGTGATAGCTTTGTCCTTTGAAATTGCATTTCTCAAATTATTATAAAGTTTGAACAACTTTTTTGTATACTTACTAACCTTTTTGCTGATTTCTGTTCATATTCTCTGACAATTTTTCTGTCAGTATTCTTGTATTTTTCTTTTTGATTTCCTCATATATTCCTTCTTGAGTTTAGACACTGGAAATACCTTCTCCCATTCAGTCATCATCTTATTAGGTCTGCTCGTGATGTCCTTTGTTCATTTTTTTTATTAAGCTTGTTAATTTTTAAAAAATTTATTTTTGGCTGTGTTGGGTCTTCCTTGCTTCCTTCCTTTCTCTAGTTGTGGCGAGCGGGGACTACTCTTTGTTGTGGTGCACGGGCTTCTCATTACAGTGGCTTTTCTTGTTGCGGAGCATGAGCTCTAGGCATGTGGGCTTCAGTAGTTGTGGCTTGTGGGCTCTAGAGAGCAGGCTCAGTAGTTGTGGTGCACAGGCTTAGTTGCTCTGCAGTATGTGGGATCTTCCCAGACCAGGGCTCGAACCCGTGTCCCCTGCATTGGCAGGCGGATTCTTAACCACTGTGCCACCAGGGAATTCTCAAGCTAGTTAATCTTTATGTGATACATTTAATAAACTTTCTGCCTTCTGGTTTCTTTAAGAAGTTCTTCCCATTGATTGATCACAAAGACATCGAGTATCCCAGCTCCTATTAATATGACATTTCTATTTTTGACATTCATGTCTTTAACTCTGTTTGGAGTCTACCTTTGTATATTGTATAAGGTCGGAGTCCACTTTGATTTTCCTCCATATGGTGAACCACTTGTCCTACCACCACGTACAGTCCTTTTTTTCTCCATAATTTGTGGTTCCACCTTTACTATATGTTCATTTTCCACATGTACTTGCCTCCAAATCAGACCTTTCTGTTCTGCTCTGTGGTTCTGTCTATCCGGGCCAGTCCGTACTGTATTTAGTTACTATCCCTTGGTGTCATGTCTTAATATCTGAGAGTGACAAGTCACATCTCTTTCCTCTGCTACTGCAGAGCTGTCTTGGTTAGCTGTGCAGTGTCCAGTTGTGTTGTTCATATACGTGCTTGAATAACTGCACAAACTGAGTTGAAATTTTGATTGGAATTCCACCAGATTTCAGAATGAATTTAAACAGTGTTGATATCTTTACAGTATCAAGTCATTTTACCTTAAAGCAGGGATATCTATCCATTTATTCAATTTTAAACCATTTTTACATTAAAATTTCAGAGAAATATACCTTAATAAACATATAACCTATGAGCACATATACAACTATAATTTAGTTCTTGACGTTATTTATTGTTTTCTATTCATTGGCTAAGGTTTAGTCGTTCCTCTTCAACTAAATTGGAATTGTGTTGAGGACCAAGGGTCATGCTTTTAATTTCTTTTTTCCCTCGTCACTGTCCTGCAACCTAGAGGGTCTTCATGAATACCACTTTGGGGAGTTTTTTTCTTTTTGTTAATTGACATGCAGGATAAACACCCTATGCAAGGTTATTTTTTTCTGGCTTCTTCCTTTACAGTTTTGGTCTTTTATTCTCCCTCTTTACTGATTTGCTTGCCTTCTCGCTCTGGTTCCCTTGTTTCCTCCCCTGGGTGAAAATGCCTAATGTGGCCCTTGTCACAGTAGGGTTTATCGAGTGAGGCTAAGCACCTTTTTTGCAGTGTGGTGCACTTCCCCTGGGGACGAACAGTGTCACTTAAAACTCATCTGTGTCCTTGGTGCTGTGGGACCACCTAGAGGGGTGGGATAGGGAGGGTGGGAGGGAGACGCAAGAGGGAGGAGATATGGGGACATATGTATATGTATAGCTGATTCACTTTTTTATACAGCAGAAACTAACACCCCATTATGAAGCAATTATACTCCAGTAAAGATGTTTTAAATAATAATACATTCCAAAAAAAAAAAAAACCTCAGCTCTGTCAATAAGTCGAGGTGAGTTTTTGGCTTTACACAACTGCATTGCCAACCATTAGAAAGATGTTAACATTTATTGCCAAGCTTAAATATCCTTACAAGCCAAAATATGCAATCTTTTTTCCCCCCAATCCTTAAGCTGCATTTTCATGACCACATCTTCTTTACAAAGTGCTCTAACATTCTTTATGGAAACTTGTATTGTTTTAGGTGCTCCCATGGCAGTCTTCTTTGATCTAAAGAAAAAACCATTTTATTTTCATAAAAGAAAGTCATAGTAGATCCTCCTTATTTTGTTAGTGACACGTCTAACCCCTGCCCAGTTGGCCGTTTTGCTTCATGTCTCCTTTTCAATCTATATGATGACCCAGAAATGTGGTTTGACTTGCACCCTATCCAAATCCATATAATACATTTATATGATAATGAAGTTCTCCATGTTGAAAAGCGGCTTTCATCTGTGTCAGTGTGCAAAGAATTCATCAAGTTATTTGGCTTAGAAACTGCGTGTAGTGAGAAATAATTCAAAGCTGGATAAAAACGCATGGTGTCCCTTGGCTCTGGTACTTTAAAAACCCAGATGCCTTTGGAATGGCTTGGCGTGCCTCGGATGAGACATGGGTGTGTGGTGTTTATGTGCTGATTTTGTTGAGGCAGAAACAAAGTTTGGAAGTTAATCTGATGTCACTGGGCTTCTATGATATTTAGAAATTTTCTTGAAATGTTTTCTGGGGGAAAGAATAAGAAGTGATGTTTACTACATTAGCATCTTAGAGACCAAAATGTGTTTGCCCAGGAAAGCAGTCTTGTAGCTAAAATATTAATGTGGCAGAGTTACACGTTCTCTGTTTAATAAAAATGAAGGGCCACTCCGGGTGGTAAGGACCAGGGCTGTCCCTTCAGTCTCTGGAAGACGTGAAACACCAAGTGCATAACTGGTTTCACCCCCGCTTAGCCCGCCCAGCGTTGTAGGGTTGACTCCGGAATTCAAGAGGGTCTTATCCTCTGGAAACATTCATCTGGGAAACTGCAAGTCTCTTAGGCTTGTTTTTGTGACAACGGTGGACAGAAGGCGCACTGGTTTGTGTTCTGATATTTAGGTCAGACAAGTAGTGTGGGATTTAAGAGGTGGCTGACTCACTGCAATTTCTGAACATTTTCTTCTAAGTCTGGAGCCCCTGATGTTTGCCTGCATTTATGCTCCCAACATATTTTTTGAATACCTACACTGTGTAAATGCACCATAATCGATTCCATTTTCCTCCTCTTCGGGGATCCCTAGATGAAAAAGACAAAGCTCTTGCCCTCATTTGGATAGAGCGGAAATGACGCCCGTACAAATGAGAAGGTGTAAGGAGCACTGGAGGCACAGGTGTGTGTTATGCATCTCAGAGATTTAGGGTGACTTGGTTAGAAAGAAGATTCAGTTGGGCTGCTGCTTCTCTATTTAATGAAGTGTGAAAATTAAAAAACTTCCTGTGTCTTTTCTGTGGACTAGATTTGTACATATAATATATTTAATAATTAAAAGGGGAAAATATGGTTGCTTAATAGAAGAACAAAGCCCTGATTACGGCAGCACATCTCTGAAAATTAAGGTCACTCAGAGTCACATTCAGGGAACCTTGCTTTTCTGTCCTTGGATACTTGTCATGTGTGTGATCATGAGGAAATACATATCCATGTCTTTAGGAAATAAAGTCAATTCAAATGCCCTGAATTAAAAAAAAAAAAAAAAAAGAAACAAAGCAAAACCCTGACAGTGACGCCCTGTGTCTGCTTCCCTGGAGGTTGAGGTTTGTAGCTCCGAGAGTCCAGGGAGTGTCGACACACTGTGGACTGAACTGTCCGGAGGCAAGACGTTCAGTGTTCCTCACATTTGCTACATGGATGTAATCTTGAGACTCTACAAATTCTTTTACTTTTCAAAATTTTTTTAATAATCATTTTTAGTGCATCTATTTTGGCGGGTATCAAGATGAACCATTCCCCTTTTCTGTGTTAATAAAAGATATTTTTTTTTAATAAAAGATATTTTTATGGAATAAGAGTTTAGATCATTAAACTACTGTTTCTCAGACAGGAGTCATCAGCTCCTGAAGAATTTTGTTCTTGTGGACACTTGAGAATTTCTTCTTTTACTTGTGTTTGAGACACATTGCATCTTAGAGCCCACTCTTCGATTACTCTTTCGGGGGCTTAATCATTTTAAATTGCTTTTGTGTCAATGATCTCCAGATTTGGTGAGCCAATGATTTAGATTATTAAGATGATCACTAGATTGATGGATTTAACAATTGATTTTGCCTATTTTCCAAGTATGTTGGTGGTGTTTTTAAAATTTTCTTTTATACGTTAACATTTTGATTAGCTGACTTTCTTTTGTGTATTCAAATTGAAAATCACTTAGGGACTTCCCTGGTGGCGCAGTGGTTAAGAATCTTCCTGCCAATTCAGGGGACGCAGGTTCGATCCCTGGGCCGGGAAGATCCCACCTGCCGCGGAGCAACTAAGCCCATGCGCCACAGCTACTGAGCCCGCACACCTAGAGCTTGTGCTGCGCAACAAGCCACCGCAATGAGAAGCCCGTGCACCGCAACAAACAGTAGCCCCAGCTCGCGGCAACTAGAGAAAGGCCATGTGCAGCAATGAAGACCCAATGCAGCCAAAAATAAATAAATAAATTTATTTAAAAAAAAACAAACTGCTTAGGAGAGCCTTCAGAGACCTCAGGAGAAAGCTCCAATAGTGAAGGGAACAGATCTGTGAATTTGGAATAAAGAAAAAACACTTTGTTTCCATTCTTGTCTGACTCTGTTTCTCTCTTTCCCCTAGATACGTCTCTGCCCGTATATAAGAGAGAGAGAGAAACAGAAACAGTGTTTGATGATCTGTTTCCTATCATCGATCTATCTATCATCTATCTATCTATCTATCTATCTATCTATCTATCATCTATCTATCTATCATCTATCATCTATCGAGGGACAGAAACAGACAGACACAGAAAGGGAGAAGCTAGACTAGATGGTAACAGAGGTAATTGAGCCAACTGAAGAGAGTTTGGTTTGAAAAAAATCCTTCGAAATGGTAGAAACAGTTTAGAAACACGGAGTGGAGAAGGAGGTATGGGGTAGAGGTGGTCTGTGCACTAAGGTGCCTCTAATTTTAGCCGCTATTTTATTCACTGATAAAACAGTGTGTTGGTCCAGGATGAAACCCTAGGAAGTAAAGTTGCGGGATAGCAGCAAGGCAGTAAAGATAAGGGAAAATTAATCTCAACAGAGTGCTGCTTTGGTAGCGCAAGTACGAATTACCTTCTTCGTCAATGAAGTTTTCCTGTCAGAGCCAAGAGAAGCTGGGAGGGATTGGGGCTACGAGGGACATCCACAGGCGCCTCTGTGGCTCTAAAGCAGCCTAGGCTTATGCCGCGTATGGAAACTCAAGGCCGCTCTTCCAGGTAGAGTCAGTCAGGGTATAGAGATGTTGACTGGTTTCTAAGTGTTCTCTTCTGCTTTTCAGCAACGTCTTTTTTTAGATAGTTGCAACAGGGCTTGAGAAATAAGATGTCTTGCCCTCTGTGGGTTCTCATGCATGAACAACTGGGGACCAGGACCTCGGAACCGAGCTCTACAGGTTGGCAAGACCACATCCCACTGTGGGGCTGAAGGAATATTTGCCAGGGGAGAAGAAGGAGGAGAACAGCGGAAAGTTCTTTCTGAGATATGTGTGGGGCATTACGTTGCAGATCGGGTCTTTGAGCGGAGCTGCCTCAGTTCATGCTTGGATTTAAAGTTTTTTTGCACAGATTCAGAGGAGGCAGGGGAACGAGCCATGGGCAGATCCCTCAACCTGTTGTAGAACCCCCTTCCCAGATGGTAGCTGAGCCCTCCTGTCTCCCTGCTCTGAAACTGACGGGGGCAGTCGGGACTGGGGAGGGGGAGAAAGGCTTGGACCACTGACACCTTCCCTTAGGAGCTCACCCAAGGGACCTGCCAGTCTTCCTCACATCCTTGCCTGTTTCCCACCTGGCTCACCCCTTGGAGGGCTTTGGCCTAGACTTTGGGGTCTTAGCCTGTGTCCCAAGGCTGCCTGTTCTCGTGTAGTTGCCACAGACCCGTCTCACCACGGAGGATGCTGCAGTGAAAAGTGTGGGCTGGCCGACCACTCCCTGCCTGACATGCTTCCCTACCCAAGCTCTTCCTGATGGCAACGCTCCCGTTCACCGAGGGCCAGGCATTGTGCCAATCTTCATGTGCATCATTTTATATTGTTGTTTTCTTTTTTAAACACTAAGCCTGGTTTTTTGGTTTGTTTTTGTCATCGTTGTTTATTTATTTATTTATTTGGCTGTGCCGGGTCTTAGTTGCAGCATGTGGGATCTAGTTTCCCGACCAGGGATCGAACCCCGGGCCCCTTGCATTGGGAGCGTGGAGTCTTAACCACCGGACCACCAGGGAAGTCCCTCGTATTGTTCTTTTAAGGACTATCAAGTGGCAGATATGGCGGGTTTTCCCTAGTCCTTTGAGGAAATTGCAGTTCAGAGAGGTTAAGGTAATTTGCCCAGGTGCAGCGCCTGGACTCTGTTATGTAGGAAATTCCCCAAACACCACCTTCTTTGGTCCTGTCATGCTCTCCTTCCCTGTCTGAGAAAAGTCAGGTGACAATGCAGTTGAGTCCAACTGTGTTTCCTTCAATTCAACAAGCCTGTACTGTGCTCTCAGAAAGTGCTGGGCGCTAAGCCTGGGGCCCAAGAATACAAGGATGAATGGTGGTGTCTCTGTGATTGCCTGGGGGCTCCCGGAGAGCAGGGATGTGTCAGGTTGCCCCAAGGGTTAGGTCAGATCCACCCTGACCCCTGGGCAGGTGCTGGGCTGTGTTTTGGTGGGTGGGACGTGAGGGATCATTGGGTGGGATTTGCAGAGGAGAGGTGAGCAGGCTCTGAAGCTTCAGCAGTTATAGACATGGGGAAAAAGGAGGCTCCAGGCTGCTGGCACAAAGCTCCAAAGTCAGAGTGAATACGAAAGGCGCGCAGCCTGGCTTTGCTGGAGAGAGGAGCAAGCCCAGTGAGCCCGGAGGTAGAGGGGAGGGGACCCCGCGTGGGACTGGAAGGCTTGGTGCTGCCGTGAATCCTGCCTGGGGCCAGTCAGTTCTCCAAGCACAGCAGGCGGCTCTTTGGCCTAGAACTTCATGCAGCTTCCCAGACACCCAAAAGGAAGAGAAAAAAACCAAGATGGCCTTTGACTGAAATGGGCAAGAATTCCAGACTGAATTCGATGAAGAAGCAGAGGCGATACTGTGAGAGCTGCGTCAGGCGTGCAAATCTAGGCACCTTCTTTCGTCTGGGCGGCAGCTGTGTGGGGCGGCCCGGGAGTGAAGGAGACACCATTCTCATTAGTGCTTTGGAGGCAGAACTGCAGCTCTGAAAGTTTTCCTTCTGTCTTTTTCTAAATACCACGGAGACAGTGATAAAGAGCCAGGTGAAATTCAAGGGGGGTGGTTAGCAGACAGCATTGTGAATTGCTCTGTGAATTGCTGATTTAAGCACTTGCTCTGCCTTCTCCTGGGCTAAACCGCACACAAAGAAACATCCTGAGATGGAATAGCAATGCTCTCATTTTCATTTCAGCGCTGGTCTGAGTAAATCATGCAGGACCATTCCTCTAAAGGGAAAAGGTGGGGGAGGGTGGAGGCTGATGTGGAGTTTGGGCGGGACAGGCAGCGGTGTTGACATCCCCTCTCACTGTGTGCACCTTGGAGCCTCCCAGGTGCACGCACCACGGCCAGTGCACGCTGCCTGCCTCGACCCCGCTTCCAAGGCAGGATTACGTATGGCGTGAAAACTTCCCCCTTTCTTTATAGCCTCGCCCGCCTCTGCCAGTCAGAGAGAGTGAGGTCATTCTGGGGAGAGGGATCACAGCATCAACCTCTCCATCCCCTCACACATGCTAGTTGAGACTCAAAGTGAAAAGAAAGGGGAGAAAAACAAAGAAAAAGAAAATGTGGAAAACTCAAAAGTCATAGCCCTATTTTTCAGTACTCTTTTGCTTCTCAGGTCCATTTTGTAATAGGAAGGGATGAGATCCTGTGTAAGCGGTGTCTTGTAAGGTACTTGTCGTGATGGTGATTGGAATATAAAGCATCACTTTGGATGCTCAGGACCGCCATTGGCTTGCGATTTGCAGAACGGAGAATGTGCATTATAAAGTATGGGGAGATTTTTATATGCAACATTAATGCCATGGATTGTATCCAGTAAATCTGGGGAGAAAGTCTGAGCCCCAGAGCCTCAGCCATTTAAATCAGTACCGCACTCCACTGCTGAGAACAGTTTCCCAATTGATGTATCAGCGCAGCCAGTGAAAGCAAAAAGGAAGCCCCTGAGGAGGAAGCAGGTGTGACACTAAATTCTCCCCTCAGCTTAGGGACAGCCGAGGCTCTGAATGGCATCTCTGTAAGTTCTAGAGTTAACTAAGTTGGCTAGAAATTGCACTAAAGAGCAGTCTCTTGGTCTAGTGACCATGGTGTATCATAAGGGTAGCTTGTACCTTTCAAATGTCTGATGGGTTGATGCAGTGGGCTTTCTATTTGTGTCTTTAGGATTCAGGTGCAGAAGTGCCTCTTCACAGGAGGGCAGTGCAGGGACATTCACACCATTGGCCACAGCTGCCCAAGAAGTCTGCCCCCAGGTCAGGTGCTGTGATGGGGTGCACAGCCATAAATATGGCCCAAGGTTAGGGCTTGCAAGGCAAGGGCCGGGTCCAGAGTAGATTTTTTTTTTTTTTTTTTTTTTTTTTTTTTTCTGTACGCGGGCCTCTCACTGCTGTGGCCTCTTCCGCTGCGGAGCATAGGCTCCGGATGTGCAGGCTCAGTGGCCATGGCTCACGGGCCCAGCCGCTCCGCGGCATGTGGGATCATCCCGGACCGGGGCACGAACCCGTGTCCCCTGCATCGGCAGGCGGACTCTCAACCACTGCGCCACCAGGGAAGCCTCAGAGTAGATTCTTGATTGGAGGGTCTGAGGGTGACGATGACGGCAGGATCGTGAGCTAGGACAGCTCAGGAGTCCTTAATGAGCAGATCTGGAAAAAGAAGCATGGAGGACTCCTGGTGTCTCTGTCTGGGTTTCCAAGACAATACAAAGTGTTTCTGCATCTGTTACTTTCTGTTTTCTGAGCTTCTTCCTCTCTGTCAGGATGATGACATTACGTTGGCCACTATCACCCAATCTCCCTCCTGCCCCATCTACAAGTTCTTGTTTTCCCATTAACATAACCATTGTCATGCTAGAGCCCAACAGGTCTGTGATGACAGCTGTCCATCTGGGAAACCAGCTGAGACAGACCCAAGGAGAGAGAACAGAGGCTGCAAGGAAGGGAGGTCCCTGGGGCTGGGGACACCCGTGTCCATAGGAAAGGGAGGGTCAGAAGGCCCCAGGGACAGTGCATATCTGTTTTGTGCCACTGTGTGGTGTCCTGATGCAAACAGCGTACACCCCTTAACGAGGCAATAAAAGCCCAAGCAGAGTCCTTAGGAAGAAGCCTGATGTAGAAGCCTGACTGTTGCCTCCCAGCAGATAGTGCCTGGGTCACTGGGCTGGTGAAACACTTTGTGAACTGCAGCACAGTATGTGTATATTTCCTTTCTAGGGGCCCCAGGTTTGAGTTAATATCCACAATGGAGACAGGTCCTGCTCTATACCGTGTTGAGTAAACACAGCCCTACATTTCTGATTCGGGGCAGATCCCGATGCTTCTCTTCAGCTGTTGGTGCAGACAAGCTATTTCCCATCCAGGCTCTTGAGAGCCGTTTCTTCCTTAATATATCCTGACCTCCTGATCAAGCTGCCGAGTTTTGTTAGCCCAGGACTCTCATGTTACGGACCCACATGGACAGATCAATGGATTTTATTTAATGATATTTATGTTTCAGTTCAAAAAAATTCTGTTAAAGGTAAAAATAAAAATGGCCTTTTGACTTCTCCTGAATCAGCCCACAGATAACTAATTCCAGGGAACTTCTCTTCGGTGAAATTGGCCATTCTGTTCAACCGAATGAGAATACAGGAGAATGGGGAGAAATAAGCACGTTTTGTTTTCCGTGGATGGAAGACCTTGAGGAATGTACAGATGTGGGGCAGAAAATACACAAATATGTGCTTCTATTATGATCGCAAAAAGAGGGGCAGGGGCTTCCCTGGTGGCGCAGTGGTTGAGAGTCCGCCTGCCGATGCAGGGGACACGGGTTCGTGCCCCGGTCCGGGAAGATCCCACATGCCGCGGAGCGGCTGGGCCCGTGAGCCATGGCCGCTGAGCCTGCGCGTCTGGAGCCTGTGCTCCACAACGGGAGAGGCCACAACAGTGAGAGGCCCGCGTACCACAAAAAAAAAAAAAAGAGTGGCAAGTCTGTCACACTTTTCTTTTCCTAAAGGAGGTGACAAGAGGAATCCAGATGGATTGTAATGACAGATGTCACATCTCAGGGGACCCCTCAACCTTGGGAAACCTCAGGGCAAGAAAAATGACCCAGATAAAATGGGGTGGTCCCTGTCTTCCCTGACGTGCAGGTTTGAAAACACTGGGGACACTGCTTGTCACAAGCTATTCATTTTACTTGGAAATGTTTGCAAGTGTTGGACTTTTTAGCATGACTTGGAGATGAGATTAAACACCACCAGAGCTGTAGAAACACCCCCCAATGGAAAATTTGTGATGCTTGAAAGGAAGCAGCAAATTCGCAGAAGGATTTCCAGGCTGCTGTGAAGTCATGCTGTTAGGAAAGGAAGGTCAGCCTTAGGCAGATTGGAAAGTCGTTGGAGCGTGTCTTTGGGACTGAACTCCTTTAGGGCCCCTTCTGCAGACATGAGGGCTGCCTTCCCGCCAGGTGCACACAGCCTGTCCCAGGATTTTTCTCCCTGAGCTCCCTTGTCCTTAATGTCTGTACTTGGCCATGAAAGGCAAGGTGGTTTTTTTCTTTTTAAATTAATTGACTTAATTTTTTAGAGCAGTTTTAGATTTACCCAAAGAATTGAGCAGAAAGTGCAGAGAGTTCCTGTATATTCCCTAACTTCTATGTTTCTCCTACAGTTCACATCCTGAATTGGTATGGTCATTTGTTATAATCCATGAACCTATGATGACACATTATCACCCCAAGTTCATAATTTACTTTGGGTTTCACTGTTTGTGTTATTCATTCTCTGGGTTTTATGTCTCCCATTACAGTACCACACAGAATAGTTTCACTGCCCTAAATACCTCTTGTGCTCCAACTGTTCATCCCTCCCTCCATGTAAGCCCTGGGCATCTACTGAGCTTTTTAACCATCACCATAGTTTTGCCTCTTCCAGAATGTCATATAGTTGGAATCACACAGTATGTAAACTTTTCATGTTGGCTTCTTTCACTTACTAATATGCGTTTCAGTTTCCTTCATCTCTTTTCATGTATGTATAATATTCCATTTCCTAGATGTACCACCATTTATTTATCCATTCACCTACTTGGCAAATTTTGTTGACATCTTGGTTGCTTCCAAATGTTGACAATTATGAATAAATCTGGTGTAAACATCTATGTGCAGGTTTTTGTGTGGACATAGTTTTCAATTTAAAAAAAATCAAGATGTATTTTTTTCTGATTATCAAAGAAATATAAGGTTGAAATTGCCAATATATGATCTTTTTCACTTACAAATAAAGAAGTTACATACGGTTCAACATAATATATGCTCATAGTATATAACTCAAATACCAAACTGTAGAAAATTGAAACAGGATTTTTATTATAGGGAAAATTAACATAAGACTATGTTATGCCTCAAGGTCCATCCAGACTTGTTTTGTCCCCATACCTAGTCGTAGCTGGAACTTTGTCCACAATCCCAGAGAAGGTGAGCTCTCTCTGCTTGTCTTGGTTGGGCAGCAAAACAGCCCTCCTCACCCTGGAGACATCACTGCCCAGCTGTGCAGTGATACTCTTAGCTAGGCCAGTAATGCTTACAGACTTCTAGTTTCCAGAATTGTGAGAAAATAAATTTATGTTGTTTAAGCCCACCAGTCTGTGGTTATGGCATCCTTAACAAACTGATACAGTAAGTGGATGTTTGACTTTTAAGGAAATTCTCAAACTGTTTTCCAAAGTCATTGTATGACTTGACATTCCCCCAGCAGGGTATGAAAGTTCCAGTTGCTCCAAATCCTTGTCAACACTTGGTATGGTCAGACATCATTTTAGTATTCCAATAGGTATGTAGTGGTGTCTCATCGTGGTTTTAATTGGAATTTTCCTAATAGAAAATGATATTGAGGCATCTTTTCATGTACTTTTTTGAGATTTGGAGAAATGTCTGTTAAAATCCTTTGATTATTTTAAAAAATCTTATTGTGTGTTTTCTTATAATTGAGTTTTGAAAATTCTTTATATATTTGCATACAAGTCCTTTATCAAATATGCTATTTGCAAATATATATTTTTTCAGGTGGTGGCTTATCTTTTAATTCTCTTAACGATACATTTTTCAAAGCAGTACTTCTTGATTTTAATTAAGTCCAAATGGTCCATTTGTTCACACTCTGTGGAGTGTGCTTTTCATGTGATATCTATAAAATCTTTGCCTGATCCATGATTTCAAAAATTTTCTATTTTTTCCCAGAAGTTTTATTGTTTTAGGTTTCACAGTTGACCATTGGACCATTTTGAGTTAATTTTTTAAATTAAGTTATTTTTTAAATTGAACTGTAGTTGACTTACAATGTTGTGTTAGTTTCTGGTGTACAGCAAAGTGATTCAGTTTTTTATACATATATGTGTGTTTGTATATATATGTATATATGTACATATACATATATATATATACACATATATACACACACACATATATATATATATCTGAAAAAGTATATACTTTTCAGATTCTTTTCCATTATTGCAATATATTGAATATAGTTCCCTGTGCCATACACTAGGAACTTGTTTTTTATTTATTTTATGTATAGTAGTTTGTATCTGCTAACCCAACCTCCTAATTTATCCCTCCCCCATTTCCCATTTGGTAACCATATGTTTGTTTTCTATGTCTGTTGAGTCTGTTTCTGTTTCTTAAATAAGTTTATTTGTATCAATTTTTAGATTCTGTGTATAAGTGATATATGATATTTGTCTTTCTCTATCTGACTTACTTCACTTAGTGTGATAATGTCTGTGTCCATCCATGTTGCTGCAAATGGCATTATTTCATTCTTTTCTTATGGCTAAGTAATATTCCATTTTGTGTGTGTGTCTGTATGTATGTATATATATATATCTTACATATTCTTTATCCATTCATCTGTTGATTAGACATTTAGGTTGCTCCATGTCTCGGCTATTGTAAATAGTGCTGCTATGAACATTGCATGTATCTTTTTGAATTAGAGTTTTCTCTGGATATATGCCCAGGAGTGAGATTGCTAAATCATATGGTAGCTATATTTTTAGTTTTTAAAGGAACCTCCATACTGTTCTCCATAGTGGCTGCACTAATTTACATTCCCACCAACAGTGTAGGAGGGTTCCCTTTTCTCCACACCCTCTCCAGCATTTATTATTTGTAGACTTTTTGATGATGGCCATTTTACCTGGTATGAGGTGATTGAATTAATTTTTATATGGTGTTAGGTATGGATCAAAGTTCATTTTTTTGTATGAATATCCAATTTTTCCAGCACTTCTTGTTGAAAAGACTGTTCTTTTTCCACTGAATTGCTTTTGCATATTTGTTAAAAATCCAGTTGACCATGTGTGTGTGAGTCTATTTCTGCCCACTCTATTCTGTCCTGTATTTTTCTATATTAATGCCAAATTCACGCTCTCTTGATTACTGTAGCTTTATAGTCTCAGTCAGGTAGTGTAAGTCTAAATCTGTTCTTTGTTTTCAAAGTTGTTTTGATTATTCTAAGTACATTGCATATTCATATGCATTTTATAATCAGTTCATCGATTCATACAAATAAAAAGGCTACACAGATTTTTTATTGGAAATTTATAAATAACTTACAGGAGGAATAGACATCTTAACAATGTTGAGTCTTATAATTCCTGAATGCAGTACATCTTTTCATTTACTTACTTTTTCTTTGATTTCTCTCAGCAATCTATTATAGTTTTTAGTGCATAGGTCTTGCACATAATTTGTCAGATTTATCTCTAAGTATTTCAGTTTTGACCTATTATAAATAGTGAATTAAAAAATCAATTTCTGATTGTCACTAGTACATATGCAATTGATTTTTGAATATCAGTGTTGTATCCTGAAACACTACTAACATAGTACCCAGTTCTAAGAGCTTTTAAGAAAGATTCTGTAGTCTTTTCTACATATAACTCTTGTTGTTTGTAAATAAAAACAGGTTTATTTCTTTCTTTTGTAGAAATAAATGAAGACCAATCAAAAGAGAAAAAGCAAACACTGTTTATTCAGAGATTGCTATAGCAAGGGAGTCAGTCACCATAACTTGTGTTTGGCAGAAACTCAAAGACAGGCAGAGGGGTGATAAAACTTTATAGCTGTAAAAAAGAGACTCAGACATATCCTGATTATAGGCTTTTAGCAATGGGGAAGCTATAGGTGGGTTAACAGTGTGATTGATTTGGGACATATATTTGTCTTTCTCCAGTTGGTCCTAAATTGGAAGCAGGGGAAAAATTAGGGAGACTTCAGTTATTAATTATGTTCTTGCAGTTTTGGGCTATTGCTACAGGCATTACTATTTGGCTTCTCGGACTGGTTGCCATGAAGACTAGTTTGATTTTCTGGACTGGTTACTGCAGATAGTAGGTTGACTTCTAGGACTGGTTGCTATAGCTATGGGTCAGAGTTCTATAGTTATACATGGTTTGGCCATTGTCCATTTGTATATTTAGTCTTTCACTTTATAATTTGGATAAATTTTCTTTTCATGCTATATTGCACTGGCTAGAATCTCTAGTACAATATTGCATAGCAGCAGTGAGAGTGGACATCATTGCCTAATTCATCTTGGGGAAAACATTCAATCTTCCACCATTAAGTATCATGGTAGCTTTTGGTTTTTTATAGATGTCTTTGATCAGTTTGAGGGTGTTCCCTTCTATTCCTAATTTGCTTTCAGTTTTTATCAGGAATTGATGTCAGATTTTCTCAAATGCATTTTTTCATCTATTGTGATGTTCACATAAGTTTTCTTCTTTTCTTTTGTTCCCCCTCCTTTTATTTATTATTATTATAAATTTATTTTTTTGCTGGTAGGTATAGTGAATTCTACTGACTGGTTTTCAAATGTTAAACCTACCTTACATTACTAGGGGGTAAATCCCACTTGGTCATGGTGCATTATCTTTTTTATACATTGTAGGATTTCACTTGCTGAAAATTTGTTTAAAATTCTTACATCTGTGTTCATGAAGAATACTAATCTGTAGTTTTCTTTCCTTGTAATATCTTTATTTTTGGTGTCAGAATAATGCTGGTCTCATAGAATGAGCTGGGAAATATTCTTTCCTCTTCAACTTCTGGAAACGTTTGTGTACAGCTGATGTTATTTCTTCCTTAAATGTTTGGTAGAACTTCCCAGTGAAACTATCTGAGGGTGGTGTTTCCTTTGTGGAAGGTTTTAAACTACAAGTTCAGTTGCTTTAATAGATATGCTATTTGGGTTATATTTTCTTGAGTGAGCTTCAGTAGTTTGTATTTTTCAAGGAATCTTTCCTTTCATCTAAGTTGTAGAATTAATTGGCCTAAAGTTGTTCATAATATTCTCATTAATATTTTAATATCTGTAGTACCTGTACTGATGTTAGCTCCCTCATCTTTAATATTGGTGATTTGCGTCTTTTATGGTTTTTTTTTTGGCTGATCAGTCTGACTAGAGGCTTATCAATTTTACTGATCTCAAAGAACCAGCTTCTGCTTTCATTGACTTTTCTCTATTTTTTTGTTTTCTTTCTTGATTTCCACTTTGATATTTATTTTTTCTCATTTTTACTTTCATTAGGATTAATTTACTTTTTTTTCTGATTTTTTTTAAGGTAGAAACTGAAGTCATTGATTTGAGACCTTCCTCCTGTTCTAACATAAGCATTTACTGCTCTAAATTTGCAATGGCATTTTCAATGTGTGTATATCATGAATCAGAGTGTTACCATTGATTGGGACATTAAAAATTGTCACGTTCTACCTTTGCATTTTATAGTTAAGAGACCATAAATTAGTCAGCATCTTAAAGTTAATGTATGTTCCTTCACTGGCCTTTAAACAACTTCTCTCATGAACCCAATTTTGGAAGGTTAATCTATCTTTATAATCACAGTCTAGCTTTCTATTCTGTTTTAATCTTTGTAACAGATTTCAAAATGACATTCTACCTGTTCATCCTCTTTGAACCAAGAATAGCCTTTGGCAAAATGCAACTCCAATTTTCTTCTGTTAGCACAACCTGTGTTTGTATACATCTATTCTAGGACCCAGACTCTTGAGGAAGGGGAGTGCTATTAGACATACCAAGTCAAAAGAAGATCAAGAAGTGTCAGGCTGCCAAAGGATAGCTGAGTGAATTCCAGCCAGTAAGTTGGGAGGCACAAGGACTGAGTAGATGTTCGTGGAAGGTGATGCTGAGATTTCACAAGAGAATAACTAGGTAGCGTATGCTGGATCATCTTCCTTTCGGTAGCATCTCTTTTTATAGCAATATCTCAACCCAGAATAATCCACATGCCACATGACTTGTGGAGGTGGTTTTTGACCCTTGTCTGTACATATTACACATCAAGAGTTTGGAGAATAAATGAGTGAATGAATAATTGTTGTGTAATTGTTTGTACTGTTTACCTGCCACAGTCCATATAACTCTTCTCATAGCTGAACTATCATGGGAATTTTTTTGTACAGTTGGTTTAATCCAGTAAAAGGAAACTAGAAAATTAATGGGGCATGAACATTAGTTAATTTCCTCCCTCATCTTGGCCCAGTTTCTTAACTTCACTCTCAGCTGAGATGAATAAGATTTGAAACACCAGGAACTGGATTTAAATGTGTCTTAGCATCAACATATCACCCCTTGTTGAAGAAGAGAAGAAGAAAAGAGTGCATGGAGAGCAGATGGTTGTGTTGAAGGCACTAATTTCTGCTCTATTCCTAATTCAGCAAAGAAGAAAGGAACCCGCAGCCGCAGCACCCCGTCCCCCTGCCTTGGCTGCTGTGTTTTGTCATGTAAGCCAGACACCACTGCAGTGGGCTGTGGGGGAGCTGAAGACAGCTAAACCCTGTATCTTTTAAAAAAATAATAGTCATAATTTTTCCACCCTTATTCATCAGTTTTCAAAATTTCAGTCCATTTATATGAAACAGCCAGTCACTCAGCAGGTGAAAAGAAGTGGGGCAGGCTTACTTGAAATTTAGTTAAGAGCAGGTGGCAGAGGGAAGGGGCTACGCGTGGTGCTGCATAATCATGGGATGCCCGATAATGTTAGGTTGAAGATGTCATTATTTTCATTGGATGAGAAAGTGTCCAGCCTGAATGCATGATTACACTGGTTAAATACTTCTCAGTAGTCTTGCGCTATCTTTATATGTGCATGCTTCTCTGTGGGCTGACTTTCGGGAAGAGATTCTGAATCAAAATTAGATTGTCAAGAATGTTGAGGGTAAGGAAGAAATTATAGAATACTGACCATGTGTTTGAGAAAGACAAGCAGAACTGAATTTGACAGTCAGTTCTGTTTCCTTTGCTTTAACTTGTCTCGAGACAGAGAGGCTAATATACTATCTGTAATCTATTCAAATCGAGGGGTGCTTTTTGGACACCGACTGGACACCCTGCCTTGTGGTAATATAGAAGATTCATACATTGCCCTTTGCCAAAGTAGTTGTGGTTTGGGGCTACATGAGTTATGCTGGGAGGATAACTACATATGCATTTGATATTGCTGGGGAGTATTTTATGCATTGCTTAACTGAAAATAATAAAGAGGCTAAAATATATGGTAAAGACAATGATTGCTGTGAGAGTTTCGAGTAGGATGAAATTAGTTTCTGGGGCAACTGGGGAAGAGTCCTTAGAGGGGTCAGTCTTGGAATAGACATAGAAGGGTTATTATATGCGGTTATGTGATGAGAGGCATACGTGTATATCAGGAATTGGGAAGAGAATCCACAAATATCCAGAGACAGGAATATGCATTTTGTGATCTTAGGATGGTAAGGGGAAAGTATCCTGTGGTACAGCATTGCAGTTAAGACTTTATTTAACCCCTGGAATGAGAAAGCCTGGGTTCAAATACTGGCTCTATACAACCTGGCTCTATACAATACTGGCTCTATACAACCTGGTAGTTGTGTAACCTTGTACACAACCTACTAAGTGTGTAACCGGGATTAGTTAATCGCATTCAGAATTCATAAAGCCTTCTCAAAGCCGGGCTATGTAAGGTCCCTCTCCTGGTCTTTATTTATGTTCTTTTCTCCACTCACCCTGGGAAGGACCTGGCCTTGGGGATCCCTGAAAGAGTTGGCAGCTGAGGACTGGCTGCTGACAATACTCCCAGAGCAGGGGCCACACGTTCTCCATGGAAGGGGATCTGGGCAGTGCCTCTCCACATCCATCAAACCGACTAAACTCTCCTACGAGTTCTAACGGTCTGTCTGTTGACTCAGTCAATTTTTTTCTAGATACATTTTTTATTATTCGCAAACAGTGAGTTTCAGCTCTCCCCTTCCTTTGCCCAGATCTCTTTTTCTTTTACTTTCTTTATGGAGTTGATGAGGCGCTCCAGTGCTGTGTGCAACAGCAAGAGTGACAGCGGTCATAGTCTTTAAAGAAATACAATAAAAATTTCTCCAGTAAGCCTACTGGTCGCTATAGATTTTTCATACAACCAGTGTGGAGGCAAGAATTCTCCTGTCTTTCCCTAGTTTACTAAGTCTTTAAAAGAATATAAATAGGTGCTGGATTTTATCATATGATTTTTTTGTGTTGGTTGAGATAATGATTTTTCTCTTCCTTTAGTCTATTGATGTGGTAAATAACATTGAGCTTTTTGATGCTGCGCCATGCTTGCCCTTCTCAGATAAACCAGTATCGATCGTGATACATTACTTTTAAAAAATACCCACAATGTTGTATTCAGTGTGTTCATTTTACTTAAGGGTTTTGGCATCTACATTAATTTTTTAAATTTAATAGACTTAATTTTTTAGAGCAGTTTTCAGGGTCACAGCAAACTGAGAGGGAGGTACAGAGAGTTCCTATAGACCCCCTACCCCGCAACAGGCACAGCCTCTGCCATTTCAACATCCCCCAACAGATGGTACTTTTGTTACAACTGATAAGCCTACGCTGACATCATCATCATCTAAAGTCCATAGCTTACCTTAGGGTTCATTCACTCTTGCTGTTGTACCTTCGGTGAGTTTGAACAAATGCATAATGGCAACCATCCACCCATCTTTATAATATCATATTGAGTAGCGTCCCTGTCCTAAAAATCCTCTGTGCTCTGCCTGTTTATCCTTCCCCCTCTGTAACCCCTGGCAACCACTCATCTTTTTACGGTCTCCATGGTTTTACCTTTTCCAGAATGTCATATAGTTGGAATCATATGGTGTGTAGCCTTTTCCCATTGACTTCTTTCACTTAGTAATATGCACTTAAGTTTCCTCTAACTTTGTCATGGCTGGACAGCTCATTTATTTTTAGTGCTGAGTAATATTCCATTGTCTGTATGCGCCACAGTTTATTTTATCCATTCACCTAACTAAATGACTTCTCGGTTGCTTCCAAGTTTTGAAAATTATGGATAAGCCTTCTAGAAACATCTGTGTGCAGGTTTTGTGTGAACATACATTTCCATTTTGTAAAAAAGATGTAGTTTTTGTCTGATTATCAAAGAAAACTGAAGTTGAACCATATGAAATTTCCAATATTTGATTGTTTTTCATTTAGAGAAATAACAGATTCACATAGTTCAACAGTCATGGTTGCGGTGTATTACACTGATGGATTTTCATCTGTTAAAGCAATAAACCGCATACAGTCATGCTGTGTAATCCTATTACCTAGTGTTTCTGCTTTTTTGTGATTTCATGTTTTTGTTTCATATTGGTAATATCTTCTCAACTCCTTAAATATATTTAGCATCCTTATTTAACAATTTTGGTTGGTATTTTCCAATATTTTTGCTTTGCTTGGTTTTGTGCCTGGTTGCCTGCAAGAACGCTGGTATTCCAGACAAAGACAGAGACATTGAAAAGGGGACTAGACAAGGAAGTAAGATAATGGCTTCTCTTTGGAAGTACTGGGTTTGAGCAAGAGAGTGGCAGGACCTACAGGGGATGCTCTGAAGGCCCTTAGGAAGAGGCAAATGGAGGCCGGGAGGAGATGGTGAGAAGCGGAGTCTCAGAGTTTGAGAGCTGAGAGATGTCAGAGCAGCATCTCTGTGCCACGCAGCCTCTTTCGAGCTCTGCACTTCTCAGCCTGCTCTTTGCAGGTCCCTGGGAGGTTGGCCGAGACCGGCTCTTCCAGATTTTGCTTCACACTGAAGTGCAATCTAGCTGAAACTGGAGATAGCTCTCCCAGTCTGTTTTCTTTCTCTTTCAATCTGGGCTTGGCAGCCACAGAAGGGAAGGGGAGAGGAGCTGATTAGAAAGGAGGGAAAATAGAACCGGGTTTTCAAAAATCCACTTGCCTTCTAAGCACTTGGGGAGCTGCAAAAAACCTAATTCCCGGTCCCTTGGCCTCTAGCAATTCTTGTGATGAGGTCTGAAACCTTCCTTTTTTAAAAAAACCCCTATGATTCTGAAACAGGTGGTCCAGGGACCAAACTTTGGGAAAGATTGGAAGGAAAAGAACTACTCCAGGTCTGGTCTGTATGCAGAGGGGCGGGCGGTTGGGTGGAAACTAGGGATTCCTGCGCCCCTCCCTGCTGTCCCCGAGAGGCAGCACGCTGCACTCTGTGGCAGATGGATGTGCAAACCTCTGCTTGCTTTAGGTTGTGTCTCCCTCTGGTTCCTCCAGCTGAGGGAAAGGAGTGACATAGGGACTCCGGAGCATCTGGGGAGTATTTATGGAATACAACCATCTTCCACTGAACAAGTCTATCTCTCTGAACCACCTGGCTAGAGAGAATGGATTATTTCAGAATTCCCTATTTTTCTTTAATCATGCTGTCAGTTCAAAGCAACCTGCAAACAGATTAAAATCTGGGACTTTGAATAGGCAAATAGATAAGCTGAAATGCAGGTGGTGGTGAGCTGGCAGCCATGTGCATGTGTGCCCTGAAGGTCTGGAGAGCAGTATTAAGCAAAACAGCTATTTGTGGAAAAATAAAATATGCTTCCAGATACTTGACTCTAGGGATTCAAGAGAAAAAAATTTCTGTCTCCCCGTCATTAAGTGAAACAAAGTTATTAACCTATTTTTCGACTAGTGGCACGGCTGGGCCCTCAGGATTTCAGCAGTGCTGAGGCTTCCCAGCCCTGCCCCACTTCAGCCAGCTAACTTGGTGTGCAAAAATCTAGCTAAACATGGAGGGGGGACACTAGGATGGGAAGAAGTAGACAGTCCATTCTTTGCACATTATTTTACAGTGAAAAATGTTCCTAATAAATTTGTTGATTACTTTTCTCGGATTATAAAAGTTATATGTACCTACAGGTATTCTTGAAAATAGGATGACTGCACAATCTGTGAAAATAAAATCACATTTCAAGTGTGCCAGAGGAAACTGGCTTTAAAAAGTTAAATTTTCTTGAACGTGGAAGAATCTCTTCGTTAGGCAGATATTCTGTTTTGTTTGTTAGTCCAATTAAAAATGATTATTATTTACTCTCGCTGCATTCCAAGCGAGGTCTATTGGAGTTATGCTCTACAGTAAAATCATCTGGCCTTTTATTTATTTAGCTCAGCTTTATTAAGGTATAACTCACAAATACACTTGTAATATATTTAAAGTGTACATCATGGTGATCTGACATATGTATACATTTATGTACACATTGTGAAAGGAGTCTCTCCATGGAGTTAATTAACACATCGATCATGTCACATATTTATCATATTTATCTATTGTTTATGAGATCGATTAAGTTCTGCTCTCCTAGCAATTTTTAATTATACAGTACAGTGTTATCAACTATAGTCACCATGTTTTACATTAGATCCTCAGACCTTATTCATCTAACAGTTGAAAGTTTGTACCCTTTCATCAGCCTCTCCTTATTTCCTTCACCCTGCAGCCCCTGGCAACTACTTCTCTACTGGTTCTGTGAGTTCAGCTTTTTACTGATTGATTGATTCCACATATAAGTGATTTCACGCGGTATTTCTCTTTCTGCGTCTGGTTCATCTCACTTAGTGTAATGTCCTCAAGGGCCATGATTGCGTCTCAAATTGTAGGATTTCCTTCATTCTCATGACTGAATAATATTCCTTTGTATGTAAATACCACGTCTTCTTTAGCCGTTCATTCATTGACGGACATTTAGGTTGTTCCATATCTTATGATTTATGAATATTGTGAATAATGCTACAATGAACATGAGAGTGCAGATGCCTTTTTGATATCCTGTTTTCATTTCCGTGGGATATACGCCCAGAAGTGGAATTGCTGGATCATATGGTAGATCTATCTTTAATTTTTTTGAGGAATCTCCATTCTGCTTTCCAAAGGGCTATGCCAGTTTACCTTCCCACCAACAGTGCACAAGGGTTCCCTTTTTCCAAATCTTTGCCAACACTTGTTATTTCTTGTCTTTTTGATGACGGCCATTCCGAATGGTGCAAAGTGGTACGTCAGTGTGGTTTTCATTTGCATTTTCCTGATGGTTAGTGATGTTGAGCACCTTTTCACATGCCCACTGGCCACTTGTATATCTTCTCTGGAAAAATGTCTATGTAGTTCCTCTTCCCATTTTTAATCAAATTGTTCTTTTTTTTGTTATTGAGTTACATGAGTTCTTTACATATCGTGGCTGTTAAGCTTTATCAGCAATATGATTTGCAAATATTTTCTCCCGTTCCATAGGTTACCTTTTCATTTTGTTGATGGTTTTGTTTTGTTTTTGCTGTGCAGAAGCTTTTAGTAGAAGGAAAGTAATATCAAAAATCAGAGTGGAAATACATGAAATAGAGACTAAACAGACAATAAAAAAAGATTGATGAAACTCAGAGCTGGTATTTTGAAAGAGTAAACAAAATAGACAGATTTTTAGCCAGATTTACCAAGAAAAAAAGAGAGAGCACTCAAAACCAAAATTATAAATGAAAGAGGGGACATTACAACTGATACCACAGAAATACAAAGGATCATAGAGACTACTGTAAACAAACAATGCCAGAAAACTGGCCAGTCTAGAAGAAATGGATGAATTTCTAGAAGAGTACAACCTACAAAGCCTGAACCATGAAGAAATAGAAAATCTGAGCAGACTACAGAAATTGAGTCAGTAATCGAAAACCTCCCAGCATAGAAAAGTTCAGGACTAGATGGCTTCACTGGTGAATTCCACCAAATATTTAAAGAAGAATTAATACTAATCCTTTGGAAACTCTTTCAAAAATTAGAAGAGGAGGGAACACTTCCAAACTTACTTTACGAGGCCAGCATTACCCTAATACCAAAACCAGACAAGGACACTACAGGAAAAGAAAATTCACAGCCTAATATTCCTCGTGAACATAGATGCAAAAATCCTCAACAAATATTAGCAAACCAAATTCAATAATACATTAAACGGATGATATACCATGATCAAGTGGGATTTATTCCAGGGATATAAGGAAGGTTGAAAATCTGCAAATCAATCAGTGTGATACACCACATGAACAAAATGAATGTTAAAGTCATTTGATCATCTCAGTAGATGCAGAAAAAGCATTTGACGAAATTAAACATCTATTCATAATAAAACTTTCAACAAACTGGTTGTGGAGGGAATGTACCTCAACATGAGAAAGACCATATATGTTAAGCCCACATCTTAACATTATACTCAATGGTGAAACACTGAAAGCTTTTTCTATAAGATCAGGAATATGATAAAGATGCCCACTCTCACCACTTTTATTCAACACAGTATTGGAAGTCCTAGCCAGAGCAATTAGGCAAAACAAAGAAATAAAATGTATCAGATCACAGAGGAAGAAGTAACACTGTCTGTATTTGCAGATGGTCTGATATTATATGTAGAGAACCCTAAAGACTCCGCCAAAAATACTGTTAGAACTGATATACAAATTCATTAAAGTTGCAGGATACACATCAATGTACAAAATCCAGTTGGTTTCTATACACTAACAATGAACTATCAGAAAGAGAAATTAAGAAGGTAATCCCCATTACAATTGCATCAAAGAGAGTAAAATACTTAGGAATAAATTTAAACAAGGAGGTAAAAGATCTGGACACTGAAAGTGACAAAACACTGGTGAAAAAATTGAAGAAAACACACAAAAATGGAAAGATATTCCATGTTTATGGATTGGGAACATTAATATTGTTAAAATGTCCATTTTACCCAAAGCAATCTACAGGTTCAGTTCAATCCCTATCAAAATTCCTATGCATTTTTCACTGAAATAGAACAATTTCAAAATTTGTATGGAAGCACAAAAGACCCCAGGTAACTGAAGTGATCTTGTGAAAGAAGAATAAAGCTAGAGGCATCACACTTCCTGATTTCAAAGTATATTTCAAATCTTCGGTAATATGTTTACATATAGCTGATTCACTTTGTTATAAAGCAGAAACTAACACACCATTGTAAAGCAATAATACTCCAATAAAGATGTTAACCCCCCCCCCAAAAAAAACCAGTATGATATAGGCATAAAAACAAACATATAGATCAGTGGAATACATAGATCATAAATAAACCTTTACATGCATATGTGATCAAGTAATTTACGACAAAAGAACCAAGAATAAAGGAAAGGATAGCCTCTTCAATTAATGGTGTTCAGAAAACTGGACAGTCACATGCAAAAGAATGCAACTGGACCACTATCTTATTCCCCACACAAAAATTAACTCAAAATGGGTTAAAGACTTAAACATAAAATCTGAAACCATAAAATTCCCAGAAGAAAGTATAGGGAGTAAACTCCTTGAGACTGGTTTTGGCAATGATTTTTTGGGGGGTTTGACACCAAAAGCAAAGCCAACCTAAGCAAAAATAATCAAGTGGGACTATAAAAACAAAAGCAGACTACAGAACAAAAAAGCTTCTGCTCACCTGACTATTGAAGTAACTAACATGCTTTTATACAGGAACCGCTCTGTGCAGAACTTTTTTTTTTTTTTAAACAAGTTTTTTTAATGCAAATAAAGTTTCTTTTTTTTTTTTTTTTTTTTTCTTTTGCGGTATGCGGGCCTCTCACTTTTGTGGCCTCTCCTGTTGCGGAGCACAGGCTCCGGACGCTCAGGCTCAGTGGCCAATTGCTCACAGGCCCAGCCGCTCCGCGGCATGTGGGATCCTCCCGGACCGGGGCACGAACCCGTGTCCCCTGCATCAGCAGGCGGACTCTCAACCACTGCGCCACCAGGGAAGCCCTGTGCAGAACTTTTAAAGGTACATAGTGGGAATGGATCAGGACTATAAAAATAACGAAAATTGAGGATTCAGTCATAACAACAGAGTTCAGTTTGAGAATAATTGTATGGTACATGCCAAGGAGTATAAAATAATAGGGTAAAAAGAAAATCAAATGTAAAAATGTTACACAGAGTAATGAGGCCGCATTAAACCTGCTCCTGCTGCCCTGCCTGTTGGGTTTTCTGGGTGACTGTCATCTATTTCAGAAGACCAGGGACTCGGTTTTGTCTTGGTTTCTCCACCACCTAAACCTCACTCCAAACAGAGAGATGGAGACAAGAGTTTGCCCTTGGCAGTGGTTGGGTTAATTTTGGAAGACCTCCTAAAGCCACGTTTTTATAAAGTGCTAACCTTTTTCTTATTCCAGGCATGAATTTTATAAGAGAAACCAAGAGGCCTTGGGAAATGACCGTGCAGGATTGGCTTGTGTTTAAGCTTTCACACTGCAGAAGGCTTTGGTAGCTTTGTTGCTTCAAATCACCCATTCTTCTCTGACTTTAATCACTTATCTCACTGGCTTTATTTTTTCTCTCATCTCTAACTTTAACTTCTTTACAGGAGCTTCTGGAGGAAAAAGAAATTATTTTTGTTTTATTTGCCCAAACAGCAAAAGTGAGGCCTAGGTGAGGTATACCGCATTATATATCCTCCAGTGTTCTCTTATTTCTCCTGTGATTCTGCTTAAAATGTGCAGACATCTTAGAGAAATATTTAGCTCTGCCCTCACACAACAGAAAAATTGTTCCTCTGTACTTTGATGGTAATGTAATTTTTTGAGTTGCAAGACTTCGATTTAAAATTGTAATGCACCCATGTAGGCACTTGTGTAGGCAGCGGAAGTAACGGATTTAGTATGAACATGTTTACACAATCGTGAATGCTGCCCAGCCGACCCTATATGGTTTTCTCCACCAAAAATTCATTTTTCTCAAAACTTGTTTAAGATAAGCATTTCTCGTTTCAAATGCTCTTTTAAAAATATTTCAGAAACATAATAAAATGACCTAATTCTAGAAACTTTAAGGCTATCCTGTTTGCTTTTGGGAAAGGGACTGATTCCTGTAAACAAGAAGAAAGACCCCCAAAGAGCACCTGGTGTGGATAGATGGCACATGTCTTAGTCAGCTCGGGCTGTGAGACAAAATAGCATCGCGTGGGGGCTTACACAATAGGCATTTACTTTCTCACGGTTCTGGAGCTGGAAGGCTAAGATCAAGGTGCTGGCATGGTTTCTGGTGAAGTTTCTCTTCCTGGCTTGCAGAACTGCCAGCTCCTTGCTGTGTCCTCACATGGCCTTTCCTCTGTGCACATGTCCTCATCTTAGAAGGACGCCAGTTCTACTGGATTAGGGCCCCACCCTTCTGACCCCTTTCAACGTTAATTACCTATCTCAAAATACAATAATGCTGGGGCGTGGGAGAGGGTGGTTGGTGAGGGCTTCCACATATGAATTTGGGGGGTGGGTAATACAATTCAGTCCATAGCAGCACAAATGCCCGGGATCCTATGATTAAAAGCTAAGTGACCTATCGCCCTAGGCCACAGCCTGTGTCTGACCACAGGTTAAATGAGATTTACTAAACCAGTGTCTGGTGGATTGGGATTCTTGGAAACAGTGGAGGAGTTGGCTCTGCCAGTCCCGAACCTCCTCTTGCTCAACCACCTGGATCTGCATGTGTCATGATGGCTGCAGCAAGAGGGCTCGCTCTGGATCTGGACTTCTGTACCAGCTGCAGCAATCCCTCGGTTTCCTGGGAGTTTTTCTTCAAGCTCAGCTGTCCTCAGGTCCCCTTGGGAGTTTTCCTCTAATGTGTACAGTCTGCAAAATGCCTGCAGGAGCTGTTGCCAGAACTCTCTCCGGTCTTCACGCTCCCTCCACCTCTTGGACCTGCCCTGCCCGTGGGGTTCAGGGATGGTAAAAACTGGGAGGTGGGTTTGATTTCATTTTCAGAGTGGAAGAGAACCTATAGCCATGATATACCCACACTTCCACACAATCAGGAGTCTTGGGCTCTGGTTCTGGATCACTTCTTTCTTTCATGCATGTGATCAGTCCCTCAATCAACAAACCTTTCTTGAACACTGACTGTGTGTCAGGCATGATGCTAAATGATGGGGATGCAAGTGAACAAAATAGGTGTAAAATCCGTGTTCCCTGAGGAGTTAGAAGTTGTGATGTCACTGTCCTCATCTTAAGGTAAAACAGGATATGGTAAATCATCAAAACTGGAATGAACCTTTAAAATTGTGATTTTTTTTAACATCTTAATTGGGGTATAATTGCTTTAAAAATTGTGATTTTTTTTTCCCCACTAATTACTGGAATGACTAGGTCCTTAAGGAATTTGGAAAATTCAAAAATAAGCATACATTGAAGTCACCTGTGATCCATGGTAAAGAATATTAATCTTTTGGTGTGTTGCTTCCTAGACTTTGGCCATGTCTATGCACACAAACGTGTATAGTACACATAGATATTTCTGTTTAAAAAATTTGGCATCTTTTATTTTCTGGTTTGAAACAGACTTCTTTTCTTAGTGTTATTGCATAGATATTTTTCATGTCATTAAATATTATTAATATGCTTGTTAGTGGCAGTTTGGGTGATCTATCATACATATGTCATAACATTTATCCCTCTCATTCAGGAGATTTAAATTATTTTCTCATTTTCACTGTTATAAATAAATGACAGTACATGTCTCCGATTGCTTCCTTAAAATGAACTTGTAGGAGTCGCATTTTGGATCAAACAAGTTTTTGCTTTTTGAATATATATTGCAAAATTTTCCTCCAGGAAGATTGTATCAGTTCACATGCCCATTAGCTGTGTACAAGAGTCTTAGTTTTCCTGTATCTTCACTGATATGGATATGTATATTTTATAAACCTTTGCCAATTTAATGGGTGAAAATACGTATGTATTTTAAAGTAAGAAATATGAGGTAGAATTTGGATGAACTTCTCTTTATGTATCTTTTAGCTATTTTCATTTCTACAATTCCTATTTATATCTTTTGCTTATTTTAATATTATTGTTTCTCATAAATCTGTTAGAACACTCTTTATCTTAAAGGTATTAGACCACTTTCTTTTACATATTGCAGGTATTTTCCTACTGTGTGGTTTGCCTCTTACATTTATGTATTTCAGATTACAAACATACATATATATATATATATATGTATATGTATATATTTAGCTATATCTATCAGTACTGCTTCTTTTGCTTTGTTGTTTAGAAGACTTTCCAATCACAAAGTTAGATATATTTTCCTAGTTTTCTTTTTGGTCCCAAACTATTGGGTCTATTTTGGGAGTCTTCCTATTCCAATTGTTTTGTCTATTTTTTCTACTGCTAAAGCTGCGCTATATTTGTCCTGGTCTTTCGTATGTCAGATCTCCAATATCATTTTTTTCCTACTTCTTTATCCTAATTCTTCTGCAGTCTAGGAAGTGACTCTATCTGGACTTCACACTGACCTGCAGTATTGATTCTGCTCTTGCCCTGCTGTGAAAGGTCTTCCACATTAAGCTGTGATATTTTTAATAGCTTTATTAACTCAGATCTTAATCAGTTGTCTTATCTCATCTTTGAGCTTTAATCCTCAGTCCATATTTTCTGAAATTAAATGGCCCAATACAACATGCCACTTAAAACTTCTATTTATTGTGGTAAATATTTTGCAAAGATAAAATTCCTTGATGTCTCTTCCTTGAGAATTTTTTCAATGTCTTCTTTTGTGTCATGGAATTTTTTTCTGTACGCCACTCATCAGTTTAAGGCCTGCCGCACGTCCCCAGTGTGTGTGGACCAGCCTTGGATCCTTTCAGAGTCCACCCCAAACTTCTTAGGATCTTCTGATCCAATTTCAGCTGTAGGACTGGATGACAGACCATTTCAGTAGCCCAGCAGCCTGAGTAGGACATCTTGCCTTGGGGCCTTGGGCAGAGGAGTTTTATTTCTTCCTTCTCTGTGTCGGTAAAGCCTTTCTTTAGGGGGTCAGTCTTCTCTTCCTAGATTTCCAGTTGGTCCATCTTCCACTATAGGTTTCTGTATCCAGCCAATCCGGGTGCACCAATCTGGGAAAGAGCCCTACTCATCAGAGGGAATCTCCGAGACTCATGGTTTCTCTTGGTTCATCTGCATTTAACCTTGACTTTCTAGTGAAGTTGCCCCCCAGTTTTTCTGGGGCTCAGCCCTGGGACCTCAACTTCAGAATGTTAAGTGGGGATCTGCCAGGGCAACCTCTCCTCCTTCCTGAGAGATGGAACCCCCATCTCACATCGCGCAGACATTCTTGGGCAGCTGGGGAGTTAAACCTTTGGTATGTTTTGTCTCTGCTCTAATCAGCTGCTCTTTACCCTAGAACGAGTGTAAATACCTCAACAATTGGTGGCATGTGAGAATCACTCTTCTGTAATGATCAGTCTGTTCCAGGTTTTCTTTTTTTCTTGTAGTTCTTGGCTTATGTTAGCTGGTTTCTGGAAGAGGTATAATTAGATACCTATGATGAAATAAGATGGTGAAGATTTAACTAGGAAATCAGCAATGGATCTTAACGCTTATTTGAAATAACGCATCTCCTGCCAGCCTCATAGCTGTGATTGGAGGATAAAATGAGAGGATAAATGTGAAAGGACTTTGAAGGCTGCTAGGAACATTATGCAAATACAAAGTTGCTTTGTTACCGCCACATTTTATGAGACCAGAAATCAGTAGCCTTGTTGGAAGCAAATGTGAGTTGCGAGTTTTTTAAGGAATGTGTGATAATGGAAGATGGTTATTTAGGTGAAGCAGAGAGCCATTCTATTTCTATGTGTTTCGCCCTCTCCTTTCACAGCAATAGATGTGAAATAGAGGCTGGCCTCGATCTTTATCCCTGCAAAGAGAAGGCTGGCCTGAATTTCCACTTCAGACTGTTTCTTACAGTGCCAAGAGACTGTTTCAGCCAAGGAAACTAATCTGCAGATAGGTCTGCCCACGCACAATGCCCAGCAATGGGGGCAAAGGCTTTAATTAAAATGGAAGAGTTGGTCATTTCCGGCCTATCTGGGAAACTTAAAGTTGATGTGGTTTGAATGAAAGTAATGACTTTTGCTTAAAATGCGAATATTAATGCAAGAAAGAACCTGGGTTTGATGCTGAGTGCAACTGAAAGAGATTGTAATTCCTTTTTCATGTTTTTTTCCCCTGAAAGGAATGGTCCTTTTCCCTCTTGGAACTCTGTAAGGTATACATTTAACATATAAGGTATATATATTTTTCTTTTAAGCTCCTTTCAGTTGGCTTTTTAAGCTCTTAAAAGCAGTGTAAATTTTAGATCTTAATGCATCTTTGAAAAAGTCCTAGGGGCTTGCTATTGTTCGTGTTTATTTGGATGACATAAGTCAGTTTCAGAAGTAGCTTTCTTCCAGGGCTTCTCAGTTTGGTTGTCTGGACAGCACTTACCATCCCATAATCCAGCGGTCCACAGCCCGCTAGGGACAGGGCCGCACAGCAGGAGGTGAGCGGTGGGCAAGCCAGCGAAGCTACTTCTGCCGCTCCGCATGGCTCGCATTACCGCCGGAACAGTCCCATTTTTCCCACCCCCTCCCCGACCCCAGTCCGTGGAAAAATCGTCTTCCACGAAACCGGTCACTGGTGCCAAAAAGGCTGGGGACCGCTGCTGTAATCTCCATTCACACACACAGAAAGCTAAAGTGACCACACTGTGAAAAGTACACATATTTACCATTGAATTTGTACGTACCAAAATCAAGTTTTCGGTTTTGAAGTAGCACGTGCTACCCTTGGGTTAAGTAGGCTCCTCTAAATAACAATTATTGCAATGAAAAAAATATGCATTTTGAATGTTGATAAGGGTAGATGGAAATGTGGTCAGTTATATCAGTATATGTTAAACGCATTCCAGATCAGTGATGCTTTTTACTAATTACAATTATTTTGCATATAAAGTAGACTTAATGAGGAATTACAAAGGCTTGAGCGTTGTGAAGTTATTATTATTTTTATGTTAAAGATGAATCTGTTATAAAAATTAAGAAGGAAAACCATCCCGCCTCCTTCTACCCTAATAAATCATGCTTTTTTTCCTTTTCCCTTGCCACTTCTTCTTGGTATACTTATGAATTTTTATTTGTCATCGGGGGAAGGGTAAGCTGTGACAAAGCGAGAGAGAGGCATGGACATATATACAAGCCATTCTGAGTTTAGCATTTTCCATCCAACATTCATTACATAGAAAGCATTTTTTTCCATTTCCAATTGAACATAAGGGCATTGACGGCGGCTTGAACCCATCCCCTGTTGTCAAAAATGTAGCTGTCTCCCAATTTATTTATTTATTTTTTGTTCCTATTTCGATAATGCTGCAATGAACGTCTTTGCTCAAATTTAACTGTAACTTTTTATGGGGAAGGTTTTGTTTTTAGAATAAATGGAATGGAATTTCGGTGCCAAATTCCAAGCAATTTCAGATGGTTAAGGGAAGCTGAGAGGAGGGTAGTTAAGAGAAGTCATTTGGAGGAAGATGCAGTAGGTGACTCGGTGTCCTGTCAGGACAAAGGGATGAGTGTACCAGGAAGAAAGGGGAGGGCTGCTGGAGAGCTCCAGGGCTGAGGCAGGGCGAGCTGAGAGCACCTGGAACATTCTGCTGGGAACCTCTTTCCCTTTGACAACCAACATGATTTGTGGCTTTGGGTTTGAATCAGACTCACTGGGACTCCGTGCTCCTCTCACTGGGGAGTGGACTGTCATTGGGGTTGTTACTTCCTGCCTGAAGTCAGGGTGGGGAGGCCGTGTCTCCAGCCTGGAAAAAGCAGCAGGGGGAAAAGAGAACCAGGCAGAACGGATGCGGCTAAATGGTGAGCCAGCACGCCTCCCCCATCAATCTACAATCAGATTGTGTTTGCCAAGACTCTGTTTCTTTTCACCCAGACACTGGGGCAAGGCAGTCCTTCCATCAAACCTGGAGGCTGGGAAGCTGAAGGAGAAAAACTAGCCTTCGATGAACAAAATCACGAAGAAGGCTCGTCGAACCCAGCATCGCTCATCACTAATGACTTCATACCCGAGCTGCCCTTTTACTCCCTTTTGTTTTTTTCTTCCAGCTAATGGGTTTTTACTAGTTTTGTCAAACTGCAAGTAAATAGCCTAGTGAACTCTGTCTTTGCTGGAAATAGTCTTTTTGAAAGAAATGGTTTATTTTAGGAAAGAGGAAAAAAAAGCCCAAGCACAAAACGGGCTGCATTGTGAGATTTCCAATCTTGCCATGATTTTGTTCCCTGGGTAGATCGATGCTGCAAGGACTGTGATAAGAAGTTCTTCTATGGTAGCAAATGCAAAATTGAAAACCTACTTCAGCCCCATTTGAGCGCACGCTGTTATCACTTTGTCTTTGCACCAACTACCTTCTGTGTGTGCGCTTCACCAGCCAGGCTCTGTGGCCACGTTCACCGTCCTGGAGATTTTGACATCTTCTTCTTTTTTTTTTTTTTTTTTGTTTTTTGGGGTTTTTTTTTTGCCGTATGCAGGCCTCTCACTGTTGTGGCCTCTCCCGTTGCGGAGCACAGGCTCCGGACGCGCAGGCTCAGCGGCCATGGCTCAAGGGCCCAGCCGCTCCGTGGCATGTGGGATCTTCCCGGACCGGGGCACGAACCCGTGTCCCCTGCAACGGCAGGCGGACTCTCAACCACTGCGCCACCAGGGAAGCCCGACATCTTCTTTTAATTTTATTATTTTTTTGACTATAGCAGTATTCCTAATATTCCCACTACCCCTTACCTCCAAAAACCCCACAATCCTGTAGGAAAGGTGTACACATTTTAGGAATCAACATATTTATCTGCAAAAGGAGAAGTGCTAGTTTGCATGGCATCATTCTCAAAAATATGCAGAAACTAAACAATGATGTTGAAATCGCCTGACACGGGTTCATATAGGGTTCCATTTCTCTGTCCTACCAATCTTCCAGGCAAACAAGACTCCAGATAACCTTGATTAAAACTTAAGGTAGTGCTTCCCTGGTGGCGCAGTGGTTGAGAGTCCACCTGCCGATGCAGGGGACACGGGTTTGTGCCCCGGTCCGGGAAGATCCCACATGCCGCGGAGCGGTTGGGCCCATGGGCCATGGCCGTTGAGCCTGCACGTCCGGAGCCTGTGCTCTGCAACCGGAGAGGCCACAACAGTGAGAGGCCTGCGTACAGCAAAACAAACAAACAAACAAACAAAACTTAAGATACAACCTGGAAAGGACTATAAATATATTTTAAAATTGCACTTCAGTACTTTTTTACGTCTCTAGTATTTTTCATGTTCCGATAGCACTTTAAAACCCATTTAAAGACCTTAGAAGGGTCCAGGGACTGTTTGGAAGCACAGTCTTCGGGCTCCAGGAAAAATGAAGGAATTAAAAAAGTGATAAATGAGGAGAACCAGACAGAAAGGATTTACACTACGTCCTGTAAACAAGATGCAATTTGCTGTGTATTCTCTGAAAATCACTTTGCCTTTGTGGCTAATCCATGAAGGCAAACCATTATTCAGGAGATTGGCTAGAACCCAATTGTAAAGAATGACAAGTGGAACCAAGGACTGGAAAAGGAGGGAAAAAATCTCTGAGTAAAGGAAGGGGATGGGGGACTTGGAATCCGGTAGCAAAGGATTCAAGGAGAATTCATATTATGGAGATCACATAGAACTCGAAGTTAGGACTGATGCAGTCTGCAGTGAGCGATGTTTAGCGTTATGTGGATTACAGTGTTTCCTATACAATGTCCCATTTGATTCTCATGGAAACCCTAATAAATATCATTGTGTTCATTTTGTACATGGAGAAAGTGACACCCGTTTTGGCTACAAATTAGAGTAAGTGACTTGTTCGATATCACGACTTGTTCGATATCACGACTTGTTCAATATCACGACTTGTTCAATATCATGCAGCTAGAAAGTGGTAGGGCTGGAACTGGGGTTCTGAACTTCTGACTCTTTTATTGGTGTTTTCAGCCCACCATCCTGCCTCAGGTAGCAACTTAGAAGTTAGAACTGCAGTGTTGTTTAGAGGTGAGGGGAGTTTGGATGGGCTCTCACTTCAGCGAAGGAGGAAAGATGGAAATAAGAAGGGCAGGAATAGAGACGCAGACGTACAGAACGGACGTGTGGACATGGGGGTGATGTGGACATGGGGGTGGGATGAACTGGGAGATTGGGATTGACATATATATACTACCATGTGTAAAACAGCTAGCAGGAACCTGCTGTATAGCACAGGGAGCTCAGCTCGGTGCTCTGTGGTGACCTAGAGGGGTGGGATGGGGGGGTGGGAAGGAGGTCCAAGAGGGAGGGGATATAGGGATACATATAGCTGATTCACTTCGTTGTACAACAGAAACTAACACAACATTGTAAAGCAACTATACCCCAATAAAAATAAATAAATAAGAAAAAGAAATAACCCAGAAAAGGCAAAAAATAAATAAGTAAATAAAGAAGGGGTCGGTTTCTCCACACTGGACACAGAGCAGTCAGGACAGATGGAATTCATAGTCCTGCTGGCCTGCAGGAGGTGGGGCTTCATTTGTTCAGTTGCATCTGCCTGCTTGCGGGGAGCTTGGCTCTGATCAGGCTTTGGTTGGAGGTGCCGTGTGCATGTCGCCATCCCAGGGCGGCGTTGTCCCTGGCTCCTTAGGGCAGGGCAGCTGCAGTGAGAGGGGGGCTGGGGACCTAGCTCTTCATCACAGTTGATCCTTGTATTATTCCCTCTGCTGACCTGGTCTTACCTTTGAAGACAATTAAACATTCACTCCAGGCTAAAAGATCCCAATGGTGGGCTTCCCTGGTGGCGCAGTGGTTGAGAGTCCGCCTGCCGATGCAGGGGATGCGGGTTCGTGCCCCGGTCCGAGAAGATCCCACATGCCGCGGAGCGGCTGGGCCCGTGAGCCATGGCCGCTGAGCCTGCGCGTCCGGAGCCTGTGCTCCGCAACGGGAGAGGCCGCAACAGTGAGAGGCCCGCGTACCGCAAAAAAGGAAAAAAAAAAAAAGATCCCAATGGTTTCGCCTTTCTTCACTAACTCTGTTTTCTAATCCTGAAATTATATTGGCTTGATGACCTTGGGCAAGTCACTTAACCTATCTGAACCTTCACCCCATGGGACCCATAGGAACCTGCTCAAGTGTTTTCTTTTTTTTCAGTTTTAATATTTTTTAATTGAAGTGTAGTTGATTTATAAAGTGTTAATTTCTGCTGTGTAGAAAAGTGATTCAGTTACACATATATATACCTTCTTTTTAAAATATTCTTTTCCATTATGGTTTACCATAGGATATTGAATGTAGTTCTCTGTGCTCTGCAGTGAGAACCTTGTTGTTTCAAGTGTTTTCTAAGCAAAGTCCTTTTGGGCATTTGCAGTCACTGGCTATGTGTCCAAGGATTCAGAATGCCTTCTCTTTCACAGTATCTGCTTCTGCTTTTTCTTCCCAGAGTCGAAAACATGCCAGTAAAGTCCGACTATACTACATGCTTCACCCCAGGGACGGTGGGTGTCCCGCAAAGAGGCTCCGATCAGAGAATGTGAGTATCTGATGCCACATGTTATCCTTGGATAATTTGTTCTGTTTGCTAAAAACTTTGCAGGTCTGGGAATTGCAGTTATGTCCAGCTTAGTGGGAAAGCTAAGTGAGTTGAAATCGTTCACATTAAATATTACAGAAAATATGACATGTAAGCAAGTCTTTTCCTTTTTTCCTGCCAGAACTTGCCAGTATGGGGTTGAGAGACTTTTTGATGGTACTGTGCTGGGACCTCACATAGAAAAGAACAGACAGAGGGGCTGAGACAGACAGAGGCTGGCTGAGGGGAGGCGGGCACCTTCAGAAGACATGACCTAAGGGCAAACCTGTCAGAAAGATCAGATGCTTTGCTTTCTACGTAATGTATGTTTCCTTTGGTGTGTAAAGCAGAATGCCATTTGTTCATTTATAATGAAAGCTGTGCACATCTTGCAAACAAAAATATTCAGGGCTTTGATCAGCGTCACTTTTCCCTGAGGGAATGTTTACTTAGGGAGACAAATGACAATTAGAAAGTTGCTCTGAGGGTTTAAGGTCAGAGCAAAGGGGTTCCCTTAGCCAGGCCAAGGCCAAGACTGATGAGAGAAATGCTGCTTCCTCCCACCAGGGGACCCTTTTCCTAATGAGTGGAATATTCTTATCCACCCATGGCAGAGACCCTCCGTGATAAAAACTGCCGATGAAACACAGAAACTCCTCACCCTTTGAGGGCTGAGAGGCTGAGGATGTAGAGTCCACACCCCACACTCTCGCTGTGCTTGTGATCCTGTTTTCCTTCTGCTGCCATATCGATGCCAGTCTTATTAAAAATTAATACATGATCATCAAGGAGACTGGACAAAAACTGTACTTGTTTGTTGTCACAGAAGAAACAGAGAGAGAAAGGTGACTGCATGTGACCAAAGGGAGCAAGCAGCAGAGCTGGCAGGGTCCACAGGTTCTGAGCCTGTGTCTAGCATCACAGAATGAGGTGCTCGCATATAGACTCATCTGGGTGCGGTGGATTTTTCTTCACTGCCCACTGAGGAAACAGAGACACGTAAGCCACAGACCTGTGGCTTTAAAGAGACTTAAATATAATGAGAGAGGTTAACATTGTATAAAAAATAGCTCTGATGCCACAGTGTAGGTGTTTGTTAACATTTGTACAAAGCCCCATGGAGACAAATGGCGGGTGAGTCATGCCAGGGCCATCCGACCAGGGAAGGTGTTACTGCAGGTTTGGCATGTGAGCTGGGGTCTTTGGGCTTGGATGGGTGGTACCAGATGGAGACATGAGAATGGGGGAGGGCAGGTGTTTTCTTGGGTGCATCCCTGGCCAAAGAACCTATTAAGACACAGGACAGTTGGCCTAAGTCAGCTTTTATGTGATCTCAGAATCCTGTAACCACGTGGGAGTCCCGCCCTCCATCAGCTGTCTATTAACAGAGAGAACAGAATGAGGTTTTTTATTTCCTCTTGAAATTATTCAGTGATGTATCCCTTTATTCAATAGCCATTTAGCGTCTAATGCTGAGAGTCCGAAACAATAGGATTCACGGACAGTTGACAGTTAGCTCTTGGAACACAGATTATTTTCTATCCACTCAAATTCTAATCATGAATGTTGCACTGATATCTGAGCTCCTAGCGAGTAATCCATCAGGTGTAGGGGAGGAAAACCTTTCCTTTCTAGGTTCCTTGGCTGGTCTAATAATTAAAATGACATAAAACACATGAACAGAAGAACAAATTTCCTTTCATACATGTGGGAGCCCCAAAGATAGGAGACTCAGGGAGGTGACCAAAACAGGCAACTTTTATGCTTTTTAGACAGAGAAGCAAAGCAATAAATTTGTGAGTAATTGACACGACAAAGGCTTTTGGGCTTGGGGTAGCAAATTAGTGAAGGAATAACAAGGTTGGTTTATACAGGCTTCTCCCCCCGCCGAATTCCGTATCTTTGGTGATACGGATGTCTGTCTACCTCCTGGTACAGGGAAGGTGCCTTTTACGTGGGAGATTTATTTCCTGCTTTCGGGGGACAAAGGATGGTCAGAGCATCCTTCTTGGACCTTGCTGTTTCTTAAGTAGCTTCATTAAAAAAAGCCAATATGCCAAAGTGGCTTATTTGGGGGGGGGTTATTTCTGCTCCCCTTCACAAGCAGACAGAAGGGGCGCTGTGGCCCCAGCTGTGACCTTGAGGACACGATCTGTGCTGCTCTGGTCGGATCCGTGTTTCACCCCACTCAGGCGCCGGCTCTGCCAGGCTCTTTGGGGTCAGTTGATAGAGGGGAAGAGGTTCAGATTTTATAGAAAGAAGTGTTTGCAAGGGTACTTTACCAAAGGCCCCTTGGAGAACTTTTTCCTGGATTTTGAAAACTTAGCTCTACCAGTGATTTGTTGATTGAATCATTTTCTATGACTTGTTACTCATTGTCTGGAAGCAAATAAGTAAGTAGGAAAAGCAACATAATGATCTTACTTTTTGAAAGAGATGGTTGTTGCCTTAATAGGCTGTATGGACATTTCACAGGAGGAAGAGATCGTTTCCATTAGGCGTCTTGATGCATTGGATGCTGTGTGGAAGGTACCCCCAGCCCCTTTCCAGGGCCCTGAGAGTTGATGTTGGTAACTATTTGGGCCAATGTTCTCTGGTACAGACTCACGCCTAAGGGTTGAAAGACTAAATACACAAATCGACAATGGCCAGAACATATCTAAAAGTAGAACTGTGACCCACAACCTGCAGCAACCAGTCCAGAAAACCAACCCATTGATATCCAGTAACTGGCCCAGAAGCCTGCCTGCTGTGAGTCAGACTTGTAGGAAGTCAGACCACCTCTCTAGTGACAACCCAGGAAGTTAAAAAATAGCCCTGTAACAATAGGCCTCGAATGGCCAGGCCTGATGAATAGCTGACAGCTTCCCTAATTTCTGTCTCTGTTTCCAACTTAGGACCAACCAGAAAAAGCCAAATATGTACCCCTAACCAATCACATAGGCTGTCCCATTCTAGGTGGCCCACCTGCAGTTTCCCCAGGCCAACAGCCTCCAATCAGGGCACGGGTGAAACCTACCCCTTTTCCATTATGAAGCTCCTCTCCACTTCTCTGCTTGCCTTCGAGTCTCCTCCAAATGCAGGTGATGTTGGCTGGCTGTCTTGCTACAGCAAGCTCTACATAAATAGCCTTTCTTGTTCCCATTTGGTGGTTGTTTATTTCCACAGGGTGGTAAAATGGGGATGAGGGTAAGAATCTCTAAAGTACAGGTTCATCCTAAGACTCAACTGAACTAACCCGTTTATATAGCACTTTGTTTGCAAAGTGCTTTCTGAAGGCATTATTATTATTTTTTATTTGGCTGTGTCGGGTCTTAGTTGTGCTTGCAGTGCACGGGCTTCTCTCTAGTTGCGGCACGTGAGCTCTCTAGTTGCGGCACGTGAGCTCTCTAGTTGCAGCGCGTGGGCTTAGTTGCCCTGCAGCATGAGGGATCCTAGTTACCCGACCAGGGGTCGAACCCACGTCCCCTGCATTGGAAGGCGGACTCTTAACCACTGGACCACCAGGGAAGTCCCTCTGCAGGCATTGTTATTACTGATCCTCTCTCCACCAGCACCTGTGATCTTGGGAGGATGTAATACTTTGGTCCACTTGCCTCTCCAGTCTTGCCCATTCTCCACCTCCCCTGCTCCCAGGGTCTGTGGTTTGCATCCTAGTGTTACTTGATTGAGAACACTTTTATGCCTGCCCTGAATATCCAACAAAAGGAGTGTTTCTGAAAATAGAAAACTTGTTGTTGATTTTCCAAACCCTGACCACACATGAACCTTGGGCCTACAGTGATCCCTAAAATTGATGGGTAATGGCAGCCTGGGAATACACAGTAACTCTGAATTTACCTACAGATGAACAGAAGCGCCTGTTATTTTTCCCAGGGCCATTGCCATTTCTATTCCAGGTCATTTGACCTTTTGTTGTCGTTGCTTTTTAAACACTTATTTTCATTTCTGTCTTCTGGCCTTTCCAGCATTTTAAATTCCCTGCTTTACTCTGAAGAATCCTCATTTGGGGATTCTGTGTTTTTTCCCTGAAATTTTAGAGCAGGACATTGTCCCCTTGAGGCCACAGAGTAAAATTCAATGCGAAATAAATTGTTAGAGTTGATTGCCTTAGAGAAATGTTCAGGAATCCCACGGGCATGAGAGCCAAAAAGGACTTTAAAGATTATCTAGTCCACCGAGAGCCTCGGTATTCTACCAATGGTCCTTTTTATTATCTTCTCACTCATGGGTCACATGCTTTGAAAAAAAAAATGTCTGCTTGGGAAATAGCACTTTTTTTTTTCCTTCGGTACGCGGGCCTCTCACTGTTGTGGCCCCTCCCGTTGCGGAGCACAGGCTCCGGACGCGCAGGCTCAGCGGCCATGGCTCACGGGCCCAGCCGCTCCGCGGCATGTGGGATCCTCCCGGACCGGGGCACGAACCCGTGTCCCCTGCATCGGCAGGCGGACTCTCAACCACTGCGCCACCAGGGAAGCCCCGGGAAATAGCACTTTTAAGTTAAAAAGGTGATTTAATTTTACTTTTATTTTCATTCTGTAAAGGTAAGTAACTGCCAACCCAAATTGCCAGTTGGTATTAAATAAACAGTGTGTTTACATGGAATTAATGCAATTTCTTCTAAGTGGGGAAACTTGACATTTGGTTAGTGTGATTGAACTTATCACTCCTAAATATTTATATGGTTTCCCTTAGGTCTGAAATATTCAGCGCAGCTTGAGAACCTCCATTATCACGTTCACAGGCCCCTAAATATCCTGGGTTTCAGGTTGGGAGGACTTGATATAACCTCCCTCCCACCCCGTAATTACAAAGGTGAAAATAAGGCCCAAATAAATACCATGACTTGTCCAAATTTGTCAGGCCTGAGAATAAGACCCTCCCGACTTCCCTAAATCTTATTCCTGGGCTTCTTCCACGTATCTTGAAATTGTATCTTATTTGGAGTCATGGAAGCCATTGCTGGGTCCATAGCCAGAGAATATTGCTGTTCTGGGGCAAAGTAATAATAGTAACTGGCACTTATCAGGTGCTTCCCACTTAAGTTCTAAATGCTTTATACACATCAACACATTTCATCCTCACACCTCCTGTATAAGGCAGGAGCTAGCATTATCCCCATAGAGAAGCAAACTGAAATCGAGATTAAGGCATTTGACTCTGGTTTTACAGCTGGTGAGTGGCAGAGACAAGGCTAGGAAAACATAAAACCCAACAAAATAAAATTCCCTCTGGCCCTGCAAACTAGCTAACCATGCCACTCCCAGAGACAGGTGGTGAGCATCTACTAAGTTTTGGGGGCACAAAGATGGAAGGGCATGGAACCTTCCTCAACAGAAATCAGGATCTAGTCGGGGCTTCAATGTGCAAATCATGTCTTTTCATACAGTGTGCTAGGTACTACCCTAAACATGTGTCCAGGCTACCATCAACAAAAATAATCAATAAACAATCTATAATAGGAATAGCAAAGAGTTTTATTTGAGCCCAGAAGACAGCCTCTCAGACAACTCTGAGGACCTGCTCCAGAGAAGCTTGGTTTTCAGCACAGTTTTTTTTGTGGTACGCGGGCCTCTCACTGTTGTGACCTCTCCCGTTGCGGAGCACAGGCTCCGGACGCGCAGGCTCAGCGGCCATGGCTCACGGGCCCAGCCGCTCCGCGGCATGTGGGATCTTCCCGGACCGGGGCACGATCCCGTGTTCCCTGCATCGGCAGGCGGACTCTCAACCACTGCGCCACCAGGGAAGCCCTCAGCACAGTTTTATGTCATGTCAGAACTAAGAGCATCAAACAAATCAGGATACCTTCCGTCAAGGTTTCAGAAAAAAAAAAAAAAAAAAAAAACACATAAGAAGAAAACCCACCACCACATAACACAGTGAGTCAGTATGGCCTTGGCGCCTGGGAAGGGGGTCTTATGGAAGGAGCACGAGCATTGGTGTCCCAGGAATGGAGACATTTCATCTTTATTCTTAACATGGACATTCTTTACTTTTGGTCACTGTGCCCTTTTCTTTAATAATTAAAGCAGATGGGGCTTCCCTGGTGGCGCAGTGGTTGAGAATCGGCCTGCCAATGCAGGGGACACAGGTTCAAGCCCTGGTCTGGGAAGACCCCACATGCCATGGAGCAACTAGGCCCGTGAGCCATAACTACTGAGCCTGCGCGTCTGGAGCCTGTGCTCTGCAATGGGAGAGGCCACAACAGTGAGAGGCCCGCGTACCGCAAAATAAATAAATAAATAAATAAAAAGATGTGAAAGCTGAAGCTTTGGTCAAGTATCTCATCCAAAATCGTACACCTTGTAAGTGATACAGCCAAGGTTCAAACACAGTACAGTTTAGCTCTCGACTCTGAGCTCTGAATTACTATATATTCTTCATTTACTTAATATTTCATATTAATTGGCTGTCTACCAAGAGTCAGGTGCTGTGTTAATTACGGAGAATTTAATAGCAAATGAAACAGATACAGTTTCTGTTTACAGTGTTTACAGGATAGTGTGGGAAATGGACGCTAATGTAAAAAGTCATACAGATATCTAAATGAAGGAACGTAGTGGAAAAGTAGAGAATGGGAAAATCACAAGGTCTTTGGCATCAGGGAGGTCTTCTCTGAGTAAGGATTAGTCAGAGCAGTGAGGGGAGACAGGAGAATTCCAGGCAGATGGAACAGCGTATGCAAAGCGTCTGCAGTCAGAGACATCACAGCGTTTAAGGAATAACAAGAAAGCCAGCACGGCTAGAAGCCGTGTGGTGAGGTGCAGAGGATGGATTGATGGAAAGAAGAGTCTCGTCTACTTTGAACTGTCAAGTATCAGACTTTCAATCGTTTCCTGTGTCCATGTAAATCAACCATAAACAGTCTATCATAGGAGTAAAAGAGTTTTATTTGAGCCAAGCTGAGGGCTATAGCCCAGAAGACAGCTTCTTAGATTACTCTGAGAAACTGCTCTGGAGAAGCATGGTTTTCAGCACAGTTTTATGTCTTGTCAGAACAAAGAACATCAAACAAGTCAGGGATACATTACTTTAGGTTTTCAAGAAACCAGATCGGCACGCACACAGCGAGTCAGTATGGCCTTGGCGCCTGGGAAGGTGGTCTTATCATGGAAGGAGCACGGGCATGGGTGTCCCAGGAAGGGGGGCGTTTCATCTTTATTTTTAACATGGACATTCTTTACTTCTGGTCAGTTCACCCTTTAATAACTAAAGCAGATGTATAAAGTAGGTGTGATAGCCACAAACGGGCTATCAAATTAAGCCAGAAGCCAGAATGACTGCCCCATACTTCAGTATGTGAACATTGCTTTTATCAACTGAAAGAGTATGGCCTTGGATGAGGGTGACGGCAGTGGAGAAAAATGAGCAATAAATAGGTCTGAGGGACAATGAAGTAGGTAAAAATGGATGAAGTGGATAATGGATATGAAAGAGAAGGTGGTTTCTGAATGACTTCCAAGTTTAGAACTTACACCACTGGATGGTTGCCGCTCCCACTGTACCCCCACCCCCACCCCGCCACAATAACCTTGAGGTTGTGACCCAGAGAGCAGAAAGGTCTGAGAAGCAGGGAAGAACTTGACGAAACCCTTTGTCCATGTTGCTCCAGGCAGAGCAGGGCTAAAGTGGAGCAGAGGTGAATTTGCCCCCAGCCAAGGGGTATGGGGCAGCAAAGGAGAGGGATGGGGGTGGGGTGGGGCTTTGTCCTCAGAGCTTCTTCCTAATCAAGTCTTTCTACCTCTCTGTTGGAGGGTGAGGACCCCCAGGGGCCAGCCCAGGGGGCGGAGCCCAGAGAGGCGTGGGCTAGAGATGCCCTTCTGGTGTGCTGATATCCAAAGGCAGGACAGTGCGTTGAGTGAGTTCAGGACAGTCACCAAGGGAGGGGCTGGGGAGAGGACAGTTACCAGAACCCCAGTACCCTGAATGAAGGATACCAGCAGGAAGTTATTGCAGGCGTCCAGAGGGGACACGGAAATTGGCAGTAGTTAGATAATACGCCTCTAGCAGGAGGACGGGATTATTTAAAAGGTGGGAACAGTTTAGGTGTGGTCGCGGGACCTGGGTCCAGTGATTCCCAGGGGGTGCATCCCATTCTTCCTTTGTTTAAAAGGCAGAGGTGGTAGGACCCAGAGAGCACGATTTTAGACTTCTTGAGTGCATGGGCTTTGCTTACTCACCTTTGTACCTTAGCACCTCACACAGAGGGGTTCCATAAATGATTGTTCGTATCTTCATAATAAGCTATTGCCCCATTGTTTTTTCTTTAAAACAATTAAGACTTTAAACAACAGTTTTAATTAAAAAATGATCAATTGTATAGAAAGTCTTCTAGAACATTTCCATGAAATCATAGTTTAGTTATATACCTATCAAAGTGGTCTTGTTAACAGAATATTTTGTGAATGGGCTTTGTTCAAGAAAACCTGAGGGTTATGGACAGTTTCCACAAGAATCTTGACCAGGTTCTTGGTCCCATGGGGGTCATATTCAAAAAGGAAAAACCTAAAGAAAGGGAGAGGCAGGTCCTTGGAGGGTGTGCTCTCATAGCACAAGCTGGTCCCGACATAAGTTGCTTCTAATAACCATCTACACGTCCTGACTCCATCCTTCCCCTTGGCAAACCCTACTGCCCTCTCAGTGGACACCTCTGCTGCTAGGCATTGCCTGCCTTCCCCTGTCTGCTTTTGGAGGCTTGATCCTATTTTACCAGAAATCAAGGCTGTGTGAGCAGGAGTTGGTGTGCAGCTCACAGAGGTAGATGTCCTTCCCAGATCCCAACCCCCTTTCAGCCATAAGACAAAAGGGACCTGATAGTCAGGAAGTCCTTCTCTAGAGGACAATCTGGTGCTGCCTCAGGGGTGAAGAGATCGAGAATGCCTCCTGGGTGACCTTAAGGAATTTAAGAAAAAAAAAATATCATGAAGAACCTAGGGGTAAGACGGGAATAAAGACACAGACCTACTAGAGAATGGACTTGAGGATATGGGGAGGGGGAGGGGTAAGCTGTGACAAAGCAAGAGAGTGGCATGGACATATATACACTACCAAATGTAAAATAGATAGCTAGTGGGAAGCAGCCGCATAGCACAGGGAGATCAGCTCAGTGCTTTGTGACCACCTAGAGGGGTGGGATAGGGAGGGTGGGAGGGAGGGAGACACAAGAGGGAAGAGATATGGGAACATATGTGTATGTATAACTGATTCACTTTGTTATAAAGCAGAAACTAACACACCATTGTAAAGCAATTATACTGCAATAAAGGTGTAAAAAAAAAAAAAAAGACTTGGAAGGGTATGGATCAAATTCCCTAGTGTGTGTCTTCTCACTTTGCACACCACTTCGGCCCTTGAAAATGAATCAAGATATTTTTGTTTAGGGTAGTTTGAATAAAAGAATTCTGGTGACCACAGATTGCCAAGGAGCTGTTTGACCTGTGATAGTCTCTCTCCAGCTGATTTCAGCTCTGAAATGTTAGTTTCTATGTTGGCTTTTTTCGGGGTAGGTAGCATGGGTACACAGGAGCCTCCGGGCACCTCCAGGCACAGGTGACTCGCTGGCGCGTGACAGCTGGGATCTGCAGCTCTCTCCTCCCTTTCTGCTGTGTTTCCTCTTTTTAGGTGTCTGTATTGCAAACATATCTTCCCTGTCTCAATTATTTTTTCCCCTGATAGATAGATTTCCTTGGTTAACATTCTAGAATCTCACAAAACATCAGTTTGTTTTTCTCTGAAATCCCAACTCTATCCTGAGAATTTTATCACTCATGTTTAATCAGATTTCTTTCCTTCTGTGTCTGGGTCCATTTATCTTCATCTCTTCCCTGGCTGCAGGGAGGGGTGTGAGGGCATCTTGCCTCCCTTCCCTGCTTTGTCCTACAAAGCCCCGTGAGTCTGTACCCTCGTGCAGCCGTGTCATAAATCACGCCTGCTGTCACCCTGTTACATGACCCCCAGTGCCCGTTCTGTTTCTCCTTTGTCACCTCTGGGCATTCCTCATGCTCAGAATATTATTCTTGCAGAACAAAGAAGTCCGTTTCCTTCACTGCCTTCTGTCTTGCAACCGTTTGGCTCTGTTTAGGTTGATGTGTTCATTTAGGAATATATGTATATTTTTCTTCTTGCCTTAGAACCGGAAAAGGGGTTGTGACATTGGAATACAAGGTACATTTTAACTTCATGTGACCTAGATTTGCTGCAGGTCATGCTGAGACAATGATGAATGTCTCCTGATAAATACCAGAAAGCCTTGCAAAATACATTTTGAAAATAGGGATGATGTGCTGAGTTCTACTAATTTGCAGTAAAATGGCTTTTTGGACTTGGATCCACCAAACCTCACTCATGCACGTGCCCCATATCACAGACTGAGCTGGGAGCTCTGCACATGTGAGCTTATGTCAGTCTCAGAACATGTTCTCAACGTGAGCATTTACTGTGCCTGTTTTACAAATGAGATAAAGAAGGTTTGGGGCAGGTCATCTAATTCTTTCTCCTTCTCCCACTTCCTGGTGGCAGGCTTTGATGCATTGACTTTCGTTATTTTTAAGAACACACTTTCACTCCTGGCTCAACCATGTCATATATCGTTGACATCGTTAGTGCTAGGTTCCCGTAGAACATTCTTTATGGGAGTGATTCAAGGAAATCTTCCACTCAGAGCCTGCCGTGGGCTGGAGCAGTGTTTGGTGGGGCATCCCGGTCACGTTCTTTTTTCCGCCAGGTCCCTAGTAAGTGTTGATGGCCTTACAGACCTGTAGAAAATCGGAGGTTTTAGATGCTGGAGTGCCACCTGATTCAGTGTAATATAAAGGAAAAGTCACAGGCTTTGGGAACATCCCTGGCATTGAACCTGGCCTTCTGCTAGCTGGGTGACCATGGTCAAGTTTTTTAATTTTTCTAAGACTTAGCTTCCTCATCTGAGAAATGCTTCCTCATCTGAGAAATGCTGCCAACAACCCAGGACTACTGAGAAGGATGCATGTGATAATGTAAACGTGACGTAGGGAGCCCCCCAGAGCCTGGTGGGGGAGAGATGCTCTATGCCTGTTACCTTCTTCTCCTTTCTAATAGCCCAGATGATGCTGAGTGTCTTTCTGCTGCTACATTTGATAGGGGGAGAAACACATACAGACTGGTTAGAATGACCTAGTGGTCTGTATCCAGAACTAAACGCTGCTGAGAGGTACGTTTTCTGTAGAAGCCCTAAGCGATGGCCAAGGAACTAGACAAACTGAGAGGAAATATTGCAGTGTCCAATAGCATTCTTGTTCGAAGGAACCTAAACTAATTCAAAGAGTGAAAAATATGGTGTTGGTATTTGCACATCAGATCTTTGCTTGGAGGAACACTTTAATCTTGTCCTGACTTGGCTGCTATCCAATCCCCATCGTTGAGTCTAAGCAGGAGAGAGCTGAGATGTTTGGAACAGCTGCAGTGACAGCAAGCACGCCCCTCGGTCACATGCGTGGTGTGGTTGGTTGTACTGTATTCCCTTTCCTCCTGTTCACGGGTGGTATTATTCAGTCATGGCACAGCGACTTTAATAGATATTAAAAATGCAGCCGTTTAAGCACGTCATTCTTGAAACCCCATTGAAACTCTGTCTGGAAGCATATGTGAGCGAATGGTGTAGGACTATTTCCTACTTGCAACAGGGATTGTTCCTCTTGACCTGTGACATTGTATAGCCAAATAGCCCTGTTGTTATTTATAATTCCTCTATTAGCTTTGTCTTTTTGCCAAGTATAGTTAAAAGAAAAATTGTGTAGAAAAGGAGATGATTTTTATTTTAAGTTCCTGATGGAAAAAGGCATTTTTTCTTCAAAGTTATTAACTGGGTTTTACAGCTGACCTTTCAAGGAACGTCTATGGCTTCAGATACTTAAGAACTCAGCAAATACTGTCCTCTGTATAATTTAAATAGTCATTATAGTTTGGGCTATAAGCACTGAATATGTATTGTAAGACACAATGTTGGTTTTTTTTTAAATTTTTGATATTTTATTGTAAAAGGAAAAAGTCTGTTTCCTTTCTACACTGAGTGTTGGTTGACCTTTTCTTATTAAATTTCCTCATCACAGCTGTACATAATCCTAGAAGGTCACTGGTTGGCATTAGCAATCCCAGAAATGAATGGTCATGATGTCACATCCTAGAATTGACAAATTAGTTTGTTTGATCTCTCATTACCCTTCTATCCATTGCTGTAATGGAGAATGGAAAAATTCAAGATGGGATTAAGGCCTGAAATTTCCTCATCACCAAGAAATAAGAGTTGTGAGTGTGTATCTCCTGTCCTTCCTTCACTCCATACAGACTTGGCTTTTTTTTTTTTTTTTTTTTTTTTTTGAGAATTGTGACATACTGTCCTGGGCAGTAGTTCTTTGCTTTCATGGCTAATGATGCAAAAAGGAGAAGGAAAGGGGAGAGAAAGAGAAAAAAACAGAACGCTATCAGGACAAAAGTAAAGTTAAATCATAACCAAAGAATATCTGAGTTTGGAAGGGATTTCAAGGCTTCTCCGTGGAAGCCTTGTCACTTAGAAATAAAAGAGAAAACCTATAGTCCTGTCTGCATTTCACTTGGACTTCAAGAAAGGCTGAGAGATCTTGGACAAGTCACTAAACGTTCCTGGACTGTTTCCTTGTCTGGATTAAATGATCACTTGTTGCTTTCTGATCTTCATCAAATGTGATTTAAATATTCTCTGGAAACCAATATTATGATTCATAAATAAACTGATTCATAAATAAATTGTTTACCATTAGAAATATTTCTTTCATTTTCTAATGCAATAATTATTCATCTATATAATCCAGTAATAAATGCCAATTCCAGATAGAGAGTCAGTGGTGAGCAAAGCCAGACCCAGACAAGATCCCCCTGCCCTTGGCTGAAAATGGCAACCCTGATGAATGCGTGGTGAGTGGGCCTGGTGCCAGGGGAGCTCATTAGGGGAGATGGCCTGTCTGGGAGCTGGCAGAAGGTCTCTCTGAGCAGTGATTCCTAAGTGATATCTGAAGGGTGCATAGGTATTCACAGGTAAGGAGGTAAGGGAAAGATCATTCCAGGGAGCAGGACTCACGTTTATGAATGTTTGGGGAGGACTGGAGAGAAGGCGAGCCTGGCAAGGGCAGAACAACGCAAGGTGTGGTGGTAAAAGAGGCTAGGACAGGCACTAAGTAGGAGCCAGACCGCTGATGCTTTTAGGGGAAGGCTGACGATGGAACGGACCACCCCAGCCCATCCCAACTGCGATACGTGTGCGAGTGAAAGGGCACGAGTAATAATGAAACCGGAAAAATAGGAGTAACCCACTACGTATGATCAAGGGCTCTATTTAAAATCTATCGAAGGAAGTTTTCTTTTTACTTTACGTGGAATGAGAATCATCAATGGATTTTAAGCCATAAGGCGGAAATGATCAGATGTGACTTTTGAAAATCAGTCTGTTGCAAGTGGAAGAAAGGTTGAAGAGGGCCTCAGAGGGGAGCAAGGGGACCTGGCAGGAGTCTGTTGTAGAGGTTTAGGGGAGTTTGGACTGGGACAGAGCAGGTGGAGATCAGAAGTGAATAATATGAGAGAATTTAAAGTTAACGTCTTCAGTGATGGAGGGTTGATTGCAGTAAGGGTTCTAATTTGTTTCCACCTCCTTGTATAAACGCCCTTTGGCATCATTCTCCCAACCCGAACCGGGACTAAAATAGGCAATTTGCTTTGGTAGTGGAGTAGTAGCAAAAGCATCACAAGTAGAGACATGGAACACACGTGTCCACTGCCCCGAGACTTGTGATGCCCTTGGATTCTGGCAACCCATCTAGGCCAGCTGACTGGAGGATGGGAGGGCATGGGGAAGGAGGTGTGGGCATCCCAGTGCAGGCTGCCAGAAACCTGAGACCCAGCCTAACAGCCGACTGCCAACGTGGACAGCAGGCAACCCTGGCTCAGACAAGGAGAACCGCTCGGCTGAGCCCTGCCCGAATTGCCCACCTGTGGAATCTCTGACTAGGGCAATAGTTGTTGTTTCAGGCCATTACGTTTTCGTTTGGTTTGTTACACAGCAGTAGATGCAGAAGTTGTTACTGAGAGAAAACTCTGGAGGAAGACCAGATTTGCATAAACCCATTTGTTTAGACATGTTGATTTTGAGGAGCTATTGAGATATTCTGGAGGTAATGCCAACCAGGAGTGGGGAGAGGGGAGGAGAGGAGGGGACGGCAGGGGAGGGCTGGGGCAGGAGCCTGGAAACCTACTGCTGGAAAGACAGTGAGGCCTCAGAGGACATGCGGAGGAAGATGGGAGTGTGTTGTGTATGGGAGGCTTAGCTGGTTACTATCAAAGTCATGGTAGAGGATAAAATCAGCTCTAGAACAATAGCTTTTTGCATTTTACTATTTCAATATTCCATAAGACAATACCAAATTGTCCATTTTCTGTTTCCTTAAAGAGGGCAAGTTGAATGATAGCCACTAAAAAATATGAAATATCCCCTTGCTTTCTTCCCCTCTGGCACATGAGGTGGAGGGGCAGAGGTTTTGATGACCTACGGGTGTAGGGTAAACATTCTCTGGCTGGAAATGGAGGAGCGTTGCCTGGCAGCTCTGGCTCTGGGCACCGTGTGTAGCAAGGGATAGGCTGCCTGTAATCCTTCTTCCGCACCTTTGTTCCCTCCCAGGGCCACTGTGCTTGACTCTCAGATACTCTCCTCCAAGCCTAGGCTCGGGAAAAGCTCTTATATGCTCATTTATACTAAGGTGCAAATGACTGATACGCCTGAGTCATTTGTTTGCTCAGAAAACTAAATTTTAAACACGAAGAAATCTCTCTCTATTCTGGGAAATGCAGTTATGTGAATGTGGGGAAAATGTTTTCATATACCACTTCCTTGCATTACTGCCCTACGGTTTACTTTTATATGTTGAAAATAGAGCCCCATGTTCTCAGATTGTGGACTTTTTGGTGTTTTCAGTCTAGAACAAGCATGCCTCATGGACTTATCTTTTCTCCTCACAGAAACCTGCTTCCCCTCCTATATGTCCTTTTACGATTTAATGATACCAAACGTCTTCCATTTTCTCAGGCTGCAAACTATTGAAATACATTTAGCCCCACTCACCTGCCCATTCCGATCCTGTGATTCTGCGCTGTCTGACCCTGCTCACCCCATCTCAGTCCCTTCCTGCTGTTTCAGAATGAGATCAAGCCGTCATCAACTCCCACTCGGCCTAATGCCTCTGCCTCCTTACCCTTGTTCTATGTCTGTCTTTGCTTCTATCCAGCCTAGAAATTCTGTTACAAGAATTGCCTTTCTTGTGTCTTGGTCTGATCTTGTCCCATCTTCTTTATCTACCTTTGATGCATTTTCTTGTAGGATAAAACCTAAACTTCTCAACAGGGCACCCGTAGCCCCTCCTAATTTAGCTGCCTAACTAGGACTTGCCTCCATCATTATTTTAGTTCGAAGTTAGGTAGGAATTGTAAGATACCAAGGGCAAGTCCGTGCAAAGGATTTCACTCTCCCTTCATTCCCCATTCCTAGTTTACCTTTGTGAAGATGCAATTCTTTTTTTTTTTTTTTCTTGCGGTATGCTGGCCTCTCACTGTTGTGGCCTCTCCCGTTGCGGAGCACAGGCTCCGGACGCTCAGGCTCAGTAGTTGTGGCTCACGGGCCCAGCCGCTCTGCGGCATGTGGGATCTTCCTGGACCAGGGCACGAACCCGTGTCCCCTGCATCGGCAGGCGGACTCTCAACCAGTGAGCCACCAGGGAAGCCCGAAGATACAATTCTTGAACTGTGCCGGGGGTACTATATCCAAGGTGGGTTTGCTCAGTCACTCACATGGAGGGACACTGGTGAGTTACAGCTGGGTGGAGCCCGGTGACTACATTCAGTAGAGGCGCTCCAGGTGACCAGGTCTGACTGCATGTGTTTTTTCGCTTAGAACAGAAATGAGGGCCCACTGGATACATTTTTTTTTTCACATTTCTTTCACCTCATTTGGTACACTGATGAGCAGGGCCTCCCTGATATTTCATGGAAACATACAAGGAATGAAACATCATTTAGCCTGATGACTAAACCAGCTGGGGGTCTGCAGCGGGGTCATGCCCCTTGGCCTCTCCTCACCCTCACACCACTTCCCAGCTCCCCGTCTCCAGCAGGCTTGCCTTCTATCTCTACCCGCCACGGACCCACAGTCCTTGGTGTGTTTCGATATAGAAATGGAGCTGGCAGACGCAATCTGTGCACCAACCCCTCCTGCTTCCTGTGAAAAAGAGACATCCAAACATGCAGTGGCAGGGAGCCTGGGCCGAGGTAGGAGATTGTCTCCAAGGGGTCCCTTAACAAGACCTTATTATCCCACTCCGTCACCCTTGTGGACTCAGCTCCTGGCGTTGACCCAAGGGAACTCTAAGATAGTGTCAGGTCAGATTCTCCTTGTTCCTGGAAGTGGTTACCATGCATCTTCTTTCTTTTTTTAAAGCTGGTCACCCTCCTAGAAATGAGTGCCCGTTCCCACCCCATCTTTGCCTGAAGAACCCCATTTCTCACTCATGGTCCAGCTCAGAAAGTACCTGCACCTCGAAGACCACCATCACCTGGGGCCCCTCTGCATTCTGTTTGGTTTCTTTCTGTGTGTGTTTCTTTTTTTTTTTACTAAGGACTTCCCTCTCTATGGTAAGGTCCAGAAGGGCAGGGAGTATGTTATTTCCTTTTATTATTTTAAATTTTTTTTTGGCGGTACGCGGGCCTCTCACTGTTGTGGCCTCTCCCGTTGCGGAGCACAGGCTCCGGACGCGCAGGCTCAGTGGCCATGGCTCACGGGCCCAGCCGCTCCACGGCCATGTGGGATCTTCCCGGACCGGGGCACGAACCCGTGTCCCCTGCATCGGCAGGCAGACTCCCAACCACTGCGCCACCAGGGAAACCCTTATATCCAAGATACTTAGCACATGGATGGTGAGTGAATAAATGAACAAGAAAGTAACGCTTGGGTTTAAACCAGACCTCTGTCAGTGCAAAACATCGTTTCTTTGCAAGTGGATTACTTGGCCCTTAGGAAATGCTTAGTGGGACCCTCAGCTGGGGCAACCTTGGATCAGCTGTCTGGGGCATCTGCCTGACATCTTGGGGCCATTAGGAAATACTCAGGAAGGAAGCTTCCTGTTCAGTTGTCATCACAAATTACTGCTTTCAGGTGTTAACTGAAACGACCCAATTAAGCAAATGTTTTAAAGCCTTGAATTCTTGTTGAGTAGAGCAAAAGATCAATTATTCAAAGGCTCCTTTTAAAGAAGTAGGCCTTCGGAGGACACAGGAACCACTGTTACATTTTGCCAAATGGGAATAACTGTGTTATTTCCCTTTCTGATTATAAAATGAGATACAGTGATTCTTGTTTTCTACATGGTTTTATTTATTTACTTAGTTTAGTTGCAAACTAAAGTCCCACCCTGAGAGATGTCATCCTTAACTGTATGATAGAAATCCTTTCTGGTTTCTTTACTTTGATACACCTGGAAATATATGTATATATAGAAAATATTTTGATAGTTGCATTTCTGTATACATATATACATCTGTATATATGCATACATAATATTCATATATAAGCTCTATATAATATTTACATATGAATTGTATGTTAACTATGTTATATATGTATTTTGGGGGCAAAAATGGGATAACACTATAGATAATGTCTGTGTCCCGCTTTTTTATGTAATAAAATAGTTTAGCCAAATTCCTGCAACACAACACATATATCTTATTTTTAATGTTTTCTTTTAAATGTTATATTGAATGAATATCCTGAAATTTAGTTAATCAATTTCTTATTAATGGATATTTATGCTATATCAAAATTGTAACTATATTTTGGTCCACTTGTACAAGTATTTATTTAATATCCTCCTAGCAGCATTTCTGTGTTATAGCCTTTTGATATGTAGTCTAAGGCTAAGGCTATTGCCTGCCGGGAAGATCGTACTGACTCGTATTCCCACTCTCAGTGTATGAAAGTGCCCATTTTAGTTCATCCTCACAAATACTAGATGTTAGTAATCCTTTTAATCTTTGCTCATTTGTTAGATAAACATGAGATTTCATTATTTGGTTGATATAGCTTTAGTTACTATGAGGTTTGATTATCATGTGGTTATGTCCATCTTTTCTAAACATTCATAACTTTTTCTGAATTTCATAGTATGTCATTTAGCCTTTACTCGCTTTTACTTTTTGGTCTATATTATCCCCCTACCCATTTGTGAAATTGTTTCCTAGCTTTGAGTCCAGTACTGTTGAAATGAGGTTTTGCTGAAGGAGCTGACACGCCAAACCAACAGAAGTAGATCCTGCCGGAAATGAAGTAGTTTAGAAAAAGGAAATGAAAATATGGGGGAGCACCTTTGAATCTGACGGCCCTGTAAGTCAGCTAGAAATGTCTGCCCCTGCTTCTCATTCCTTTAACTTTTCCCCCAGTCTGTTCATTTTGTCTGCACAGACGCTACAGCATGATTTTTTAGCCACGGAGCCACGAACTTTCCAGGGAATCTGTGCATAGAATTCCAGAGATTTGTGAACTTTGATGGGAAACAAATTACATTTTTCTGTGCACTGACATCTCGAGATTTAGTATTTCTTTCAATTATACACGTGAGCAACAAACCGCAGTAATAGTAGCCATTCCTGACACCAGTAAAAACCACCAATATTTTGAAATCACATCACTGATGTTGAAAGCATCCTCTCTTTATTACAAAACCGTGAAATATTTTGTTGGTTGTATTTCACTTCAATTGGGTTATTCTGTAATCTTGTGCATTTTGCTTTATGCACTTAAAAAGATTATTTTGAGAAGGGGTCTGTAGGTGTCAAGGCACACATAGGTTAAGAATCCCTGAGCTGGAGAAAGTGTCAAGGTCACTGGAAGATTCTTACTTGTTCCTGGTTAAGGTTCCTCCTTTGCCCTGACCTCTCCTTTCCCTATATCATTCCTCACTCTCCTGGATCCCTGTCCTAGGCCCCTGGAAACTTTTCAAGTGTTATATCAAATATATTAACATCTACCCGTGTTCCCCATTAAATACATTTTTATTATAAAAATTTGAAAGAATTATACTAATTGTATTTTTTAAATCACTTGGTTATGAGAAAGTTATCTCATTTACAACTGACTGCACTTTCTTGACAACTGTTGTACTTACTCGGGTTCTTGCAAAGCAGGCAAATCTAACATACAAATTGTTTTCTAAATGTAATGAAATTTTTATGAGCGCTAAATTTAACAATTAATGAAGTTGACATAATGATACATTTTTGTACATTTAATTAAACATTTAGCAATAGCAATTGTGCAGTTTGCTTTCCATATTTTGGAGCCAATTTTTTTAAAGTATGTTTTGTAGGTTCTGGAAAGCCCCTGGGCCCTGAGGCTGGTGCCTGTAGTGCCTAAAGGGATATGGTACCACCTGTGGGTATAAATCAACAGCCTTTGTACTCAGACTTTTCTCAGACCATGTCCCTTCACTTCCTGCCCTGAACTGAAAATTCCCCACGTGGTGGGCACTTTCCTGCCACCATCTAATTCCAGCCTCATTCTGTCCACACACGTCACCCTACAGCTCTCCTTTAGCTGATGCCCATGGTCTGACGCTGTGAGGTCTTGGATCGCTGAGTCTACCGTCCAGACACTGCCAAGAACAACTTTCACATCCTTGGAGACAAGCCATCCTGCATCCTGACCTCCTCTAGGCTCCTTTGCAGCCAGGTTTCAACTTTGTTTCAAGGTGTGGCCCCAGCTCCCCAAACAACATCGTCGTTTCTCAAGAAGTTTTTACTTCTTGGGAACGAATGAAAGATCTTTGTCTTCTCATTGCCTTAGTCATATTCCTTCATTATTACATAGCACTTAACCTTTTCTGAAGTATTAAAATGCAACATAGAAACTTCTAACCACATAGGGGAACTTCATATTCCCCCAGTTCTCCAAGTCCTAACTCCTATAGGATACCTTGTCTTTACTGCATCCGTATCTCCAACACCTTAACCCTTTCCTTTTCAACCCATCCAGCGGGCATCTCTTTGCTTTACTTTTTTCAGTGCTCTTTTGCCAGAACCTTCATTGCCCCAGCTAGAGCAGCAACCGTGGTACTTATATTGATGACTAGTGCCGCCCAGGGCATCCCATGAGCCAGACTCTAAGCTGAATGTTTCATGTGCATTGTTTCATGTAACTCTTTTGTGGGGACTATTACTCTTTTCATTAAAAACAAGCAGCTGAGGATAAGATAGATTAAACAACTTGTTTAATAGCATATAGTTTGAAAGTTACAGAGCAGAGACTTTATGTCATTTTCCATAATCTATATTTATATAGAGAGATATACCTGGATAAATCTGTGTCTCTGTCTATGTTTATACATAGAGATGGATAATCAGACCTCCCTCAAATTCGCTTACTTTCCTCAAGCACATTTATGACGATTCCTCATCTTATTTACTTCCCACCCACCTGGCCAATGGCCCTGATGAAATATTGGTCAAGGTTACTAATGACTGACCTGCTAGTGACGAGCGCCAGTGGGATTTTTAGTCCTTTCTCATCTGATCTGAGCATATGACACCAATGATATTATTTTAAGAACTTTAGTTTCCTTGGATTCTATGACGTTTCTTCCTTCTCCTATATCTCTGGCTTCTTTTCATTCTCCTTTAATGGCTTGCTTCCGTTAAATCCTTCACTTCTCACGTGCTTAGCAGTCCCATCCTTGGCCCCCATCACTTCTTTTTCTAAACGTTCTCTCTGTATCTTCCATTCGCTGCCATGGCTCCATCACCACCGCATCTCCCCACGTTCCCTCCACTTCTAGACCTGTATCTAAATGCTTTACCGATCTCTCCCTCTGGAAGTCCCATGGGTGCTATGTCCTGTTGGAACTAAACCCATTTCCTGTCTCTCCAGTCTTGGCAAATAAGACCCCAAGCCAGACACCCTGGAGTCTTTGGAGTCATTGGTGTTTTCAGCCCCCGCTTTCCATCCCTAAGGAAGTCCCACCTGTTGTATCGCGGGGCCCTCTCTGACCTCCGTTTTCTCCCATCGCTCCCTCTCTGGTTTCCATGTCCCGTTTGCTTCACTCTCCCTGTCTCTCACTCAGCTGGAGAGGGTCTTCTAGAATGCAAAACCCACCCCTTCGTGATCCTTCCCTTGTTCATGCTGTGATCTCCAGTCTCCCTGTCCTTCTTGTGAGCTGCATCTTTTTACTTCTTTTAAACTTGCTGTGAACTTGTAAAATACTCCCAGCAATTTTGGACACTTTTGGTGTTTACTGTTTTCCTCAACCTTGACTGTGCGTTCCTCTAAAGCAAGCATCAGGCCTCTTTTTTGTATGTGTCCCCAGAGTTTTGCTGTACTTTCCTCACAGTTGGTGCTCAATGAATATTTACTGAATGAATGAGAATCATGAGATGCTGCTCTGAGACTGTCAGATAAAAGTTACCACTGAAAGATATAAAAATAGCAAAGCCAGGAAAGCAAATGTTTCTGGGTAATATTCAAATTTGAGGGAAATACCCACCATTTCCTGGCTGCAGTTTGCTCCTTGTTATGGGTATAGATGATCAACAGGGTCCTTCCCTCTATGTCCTGTGCGTTTTCACGCATTTTTTTTTTTTTTTTTTTTGCGATTCGCGGGCCTCTCACTGTTGTGGCCTCTTCCATTGTGAAGCACAGGCTCCGGATGCGCAGGCTCAGCGGCCATGGCTCACGGGCCCAGCCGCTCCGCGGCATGTGGGATCTTCCCGGACCGGGGCACGAACCCATGTCCCCTGCATTGGCAGGCGACTCTCAACCGCTGCGCCACCAGGGAAGCCCCTGTCCTGTGCGTTTTCATGGTGGGTTCTCTGCAGAGGCCAGCAAAGGTTGGGGAGCCATCCTCATTTTTACCAGCAGGCCTTACATGTTTTCTTGGACTCAGGCCCTCAGCCAGCAGTGTCCCCTGGTGCTGGCTTTCTTATTTCCTTCCCCGTGTTCCCGAGGCTGTTGTGGTTGGAGTATTCTAGAAGCTCAAGCCAGGTGAGTCCAACTCTCCCCCATCCCACCTGATGTCTGGACCGTCAGAAGGTGGATGTTTTGTCGTGTTTCTGCTGCTTCACGTTGCAGCATCTCCCTATACACGGATGTGTTTCTTATCTTTTCTATTTGTTCTCCTGCATAATTCACCCGGGTTCTTAGCTTTTAAGACCTGATTTCCAGTATCATCACAGCTACCGATGTACTGTGTGACCTAGGAAAAGTCACTCAGACTCTCTGTGCCTGTTTCTCTTTCTGTGAAAGGAAGATGCTTTCCCAGTTCCCTTCCAGACATGCTGTTTTGGGACTCTGAGTATTGCGGTGGCACCTGTCCATATGCCTTTGTCTCCAGAGAGAGTTGCTAAACTCTCTGCTTTAGGAGGACGATTGCATACACTGGGCACGAAGTTTTGCACATTCTGACGGGCGGCTGCATGGAGGCCCCTTCTCTGTGAGGAGAGTTGGAAAAGTGGCTGCAACACAAAATATTTTCAAGCTTCACAGTGGGTTACATTCCTGAAAACAGCTCTCAAATACTTTTTAACAAATTTCTAACTCATATCCTGTGTTTTAGTAATGCTTTTTAAAAACATCTGACACTGTCTGATAATGGACTGTTCTCAGTGAGTATCTTTTTCAGAGAATTGGCTGTTACTCTTGTGAGCACCCAAAGCGAATATTTAACTATTTTGATGCAAAGCCTCATAAAATGTATGACCGTTATCTTGTCCTCTATAAACAGAAGATATTGAATATGATTTAAATTTCCTGGGTGGCCAAGGTCATCTCTTTTATTCCTTTATTCAACGAATATTTATTAAACTCCAAATATGCGTTAAGCATTGTGCTAAACGTTGGGTGTTTAGCATCTTCATTGGCAGGTTTATCATCACCAAGGACTCCTTAAAACGGCTCCACTTACGCAACTTGACTGTTGTGCTGTTACAGATTAAACCAGGAGTTTTGAGCGTTAATAAGGGAGGATTTCTGCCTAGAACATCAGATTTGGTGAGCAGTTCACATGGTCACACGTGGCAGTCAGTCCTGCCTCAAACAGGCCTTTTTGGCATCTAGTTATGGGCATCCTCGCAAGAAAGAGTTGAAAATAGTCTGTGTTCTTCAAAAAATCAAACTCAACACGCTCTGTAAGTTTTAGGTCACCAGAGATACTGATGTTACTGTATTATCGGCAATAAAACTTGACTCAAAGCCTATATGAAATGTTTAGGGTATTTTTAAAAATCCTTGCACATTCCTCTAATTACAAAGCAATAAATGTTTGTTGCACCATTCAAACAAGAGAGCATTATTTCAAAAAATGTAATTTCTGTTGTATTTCTAATGTCTTTAAAGGTATGTTAAGTTTTGGACAATTCAGATATCTTTTGGGGATTTCCAATATTGGCCTGGCCTCTGGAAGAGCTATCTGTAAATTATCTACTTATCAGTTATCTCTAGGTACAATTATCCCATAAGGCTATTATTATTATAGGCTTGTGGGATAATTGTATTCTGGAAAGATTGACCCATAATGTAAAGTGGATATTACTTCCCCTTTGACTTTCTTTATAAACTTGGACATGCTTCTCTATAGAGGGTGGGGAGAATCGACTGATGAGTTTTTCTCAAGAGAGAGGGCTGATTCTTTCTAACTCAGCACCTTTCCCCCGGGGAACTTTCTTAGTAGTGGCATTTTTTTTTTTCTTCGTTTGGAAATCATCAAGTTTGCACTCAAATATTCTAGATATTGTTTTATTTTGCAGAGTTTCATAAAGTTGGCTGGGGTTCTCAGGCAGTTGCCTATAATGAATTCCACATTTCCCACACTGGGTCTTCAACGTGTGGCCAATACTTCCTCTTAGGGGCCATTGGAAAATGGGTGAGGGTGTTTGGAGTTGTTACAATGGGGTCTCCTGGCATCGAGCAGGGGAGGGTAGGCGGTCCTAACCATCTTGCAGTGTGCAAGGCAATATTTCACAGGTAAGAACAGTCCTATCTAAAATGCTAAAAGTGTGTCTGTTGAGAAAGAAAAAATTTACTTTGGTGTTTATTGATTGATTGATTCAGCAAATGTTTACTGAACACCCACTGTATGCCACACACTAATGTAGGCATTGAGGATACAGTGAACAAACAGACAAAAGTCTCTGTTCTTGTGCAGTGGAATATTCTAGTGATATAATGCACTGTTTTTTGTTTTGTGTTTTTGGTTTCAGGAATTTGTTGTTCAGGTGTGTTCAGTGAACACACAGACAAAAGTCTCTGTTCTTGTGCAGTGGAATAGTCTAGTGATATAATGCACTGTTTTTTGTTTTGTTTTTTTTGGTTTCAGGAATTTGTTGTTCAGGTGTGTTTTGTTTTGTCTTGAGTATAGAGATGGAAAACAATTGCACAGATGGCCTTATGTACAGAGGAGTTGGTTGGATGCCTTTCAGTGTGAACCCGGCTTATAAATTCTGTTTCTGGGGTGACTTAAAATGATTAATTCCAATAGGCAGCACATCTGAGGGACAGTAGGGGGAAAAATCCATAAGACAGAAACACACAACATGTATTAATGCTTCAGATTAGCATTTAGTTCTGTGTTCTTAAAAAATGATAAACACCAGTGGTGTGTTGCAAATTTTGACTCTTTATTTATGACCAGAAGCACACCTGAAGCTCAGAATGTCTTAAAACCTCCAGTACTTCTATTAAAGATTAAATTATTAGCAACTTACATCCCCAAATTTTTATTACAATGATATTATTATCTCAATAAGAGTATTGACTAATTCAACAATGAGGGATACACTAGAACTTTGCAGTTCCTCAAAACGAGTTTTGTTTTTTACTTATTTCTCTAAAAACGTGTAAAATGATTTTCTATTTAATGTCAAATATACTACTAATGTAATTAAAGTTGTACCTCATTCTAAGCTTTTGAGATAGTTCTAGAAAGCTGTGTGTAAACAGATAACACATTTTACGAGTCCCTTTTTATTGGTTTACATTTTATTTTGAGAAACGTTTGGTTTCGTGCCCTGACCTTTCTGCTGATCTCTCATCCTGTGCCTTTTCAGCGCCTGCATTTTGCTCTGGATTTCCCATCCCAGGTCAACACATTCTCAACTGAAATCATCATCTTAAGCAAATAATTTCCCCTTCCCAACTACTGTTACTTGACAGGAAGCATCACTGTTCTTCCAGGCTCCCAAACGCATTCATTCGGTCCCACTCAGCTCCTCTCCTTCATGTATGCAAACCTAAAGCCGTGTTAGTGTCCTTGAAGATACTGCAAAGTTTAGCTGCTCCAGGCGCATACAACAAGCCTTGGTAACATGGGACTCAAGGACAATCTGCCGTCTTACTTGCCCTACTTCCAAACACACACTGTGGACACAGGGATCCTGATGTTACATTTCAGAAGAGTTCTCTCAATCTAGGTAATGAATAGATACCGATACCTAGACAGGTTGTTCCCCTTGCTTCTTTATAGTGCTGATGAGAGGGTACACCACGATCAATCATGTCTATACTCCAGTAGGAGCAGTATTTCATTTCCTGTACAGCCTTTTGTGCAGCTAAACGTAAGAAGAAGTAGTGGGTTTTCAGAGCAGCCTCCAGGTCCTCTGTGCTAAAGAACTGATGAGTAACCTTTACCAGGAATGCCAAGAGGACGTTTCTAAACTGGTCATGTCTATAGCTTCTGCTCTGAAGCCCCCACTACTCTTTCCCCCAAGAGTCTGGTCTGTAACTGGAATGTCCAGTACTTGTTCCTCATCAATAACCTGGTCTTCGTTTGGTCCTGAGCAAAATGTGTCTCTGATGACTGTGTTTTTCTTAGTCGTGGCAGTGGTACCACAGGGCTGCAGTTCCATCCTTCTAACAGGTGTGTGTGTCTGCATCTACCCCAAAGCCAGTGCTGATGGGGCCACTGAAAGACTCTTGGGAGGAAGAGCCTCCTCCTGTTTGAAACCCCAACTGAAAACGTATGCCCAATTTGGGCAGCGCTGTGACATGTCCTAGTGAGCACAACTGAGCCTCCTTCAGACACCAGCACGTGGGGCATTACCCAGCGGCGCACGGGTATCACCCTGCAGCACATGGGGTCAGTCCCCCCTCACATCTCTGCCAAACTATGGTGATGTGTTTGTATCTGATATCACTGCTTTCAGTCTTCTTTCCCCATAGAAGATGCACCGCATTTCAGAAGCATATGTTGCTCTCCTTAAATAAGCATTCATCCTGTCCTTTCTCTTTACAGAACAGCTTAGTGGCTCTGGATTGCATGACAAATCCATCACTCACTCCCTACCCTGGAATACACGTCTCTTCATGATTTGGCTCCAAATTACCTTTATTTTATTTTTTAATTAATTAATATTTTTGTTTGGGGAAATGGTTTTCTTTTTAAATTCTTTTTTAAACATTTTTATTGGAGTATAATTGCTTTACAATGGTGTGTTAGTTGCTGCTTTATAACAAAGTGAATCAGGATACATATACATGTGTCCCCATATCTCCTCCCTCTTGCGTCTCCCTCCCTCCCTCCCTCCCTCCCCATCCCACCCCTCTAGGTGGTCACAGAGCACCGAGCTGATCTCCCTGTGCTATGCGGCTGCGTCCCACTAGCTATCTGTTTTACGTTTGGTAGTGTATATATGTCCATGCCTCTCTCTCACTTTGTCCCAGCTTACCCTTCCCCCGCCCCATGTCCTCAAGTGCATTCTCTACATCTGCGTCTTTATTCCTGTTCTGCCCTGAGGTTCTTCAGAACCATTTTTTTGTTTTTTTAGATTCCATATATATGTGTTTGCATATGGTATTTGTTTTTCTCCTTCTGACTTACTTCACTCTGTATGACAGACTCTAGGTCCATCTACCTCACTACAAATAACTCAATTTCGTTTCTTTTTCTGGCTGTGTAATATTCTATTGTATATATGTGCCACATCTTCTTTATCCATTCATCTGTCAGTGGACACTTAGGTTGCTTCCATGTCCTGGCTATTGTAAAGAGTGCTGCAATGAACATTGTGGTACATGACTCTTTTTGAATTATGGATTTCTCAGGGTATATGCCCAGTAGTGGGATTGCTGGGTTATATGGTAGTTCTGTTTTTAGTTTTTTAAGGAACCTCCATACTGTTCTCCATAGTGGCTGTATCAATTTACATTCCCACCAACAGGGCAAGAGGGTTCCCTTTTCTCCACACCCTCTCCAGCATTTATTGTTTGTAGATTTTTTGTTGATGGCCATTTTGGCCGGTGTGAGGTGATACCTCATTGTGGTTTTGATTTGCATTTCTCTAATGATTAGTGATGTTGAGCATCCCTTCATGTGTTTGTTGGCAATCCGTATATCTTCTTTGGAGTAATGTCTGTTTAGGTCTTCTGCCCATTTTTGGATTGGGTTGTTTGTTATTTTTTGATATTGAGCTGCATGAGCTGTTTGTATATTTTGGAGATTAATCCTTTGTCAGTTGCTTCATTCGCAAATGTTTTCTCCCATTCTGAGGGCTGTCTTTTCGTCTTGTTTATGGTTTCCTTTGCTGTGCAAAAACTTTGAAGTTTCATTAGGTCCTATTTGTTTATTTTTGTTTTTATTTCCATTTCTCTAGGAGGTGGGTCAAAAAGGATCTTGCTGTGATTTATGTCATAGAGTGTTCTGCCTATGTTTTCCTCTAAGAGTTTTATAGTGTCTGGCCTTACATTTAGGTCTTTAATCCATTTTGAGTTTATTTTTGTGTATGGTGTTAGGAAGTGTTCTAATTTCATTCTTTTACATGTAGCTGTCCAGTCTTCCCAGCACCACTTATTGGAGAGGCTGTCTTTCCTCCACTGTATACTCTTGCCTCCTTTATCAAAGAGAAGTTGACCATATGTGCTTGGGTTTATCTCTGGGCTTTCTATCCTGTTCCATTGATCTGTATTTCTTTTTTTGTGCCAGTCCCATACTGTCCTGATTACTGTAGCTTTGTGGTACAGTCAGAAGTCAGGGAGCCTGATTCCTCCGGCTCTGTTTTTCTTTCTCAAGATTGCTTTGGCTATTTGGGGTCTTTTGTGTTTCCATACAAATTGTGAAAATTTTTGTTCTGTGAAAAATGCCATTGGTAGTTCGATAGGGATTGCATTGAATCTGTAGATTGCTTTGGGTAGTATAGTCATTTTCACAATGTTGATTCTTCCAATCCAAGAAAATGGTGTATCTCTCCGTCTGTTTGTATCATCTTTAATTTCTTTCATCAGTGTCTTACATTTTTCTGCATACAGGTCTTTTGTCTCCTTAGGTAGGTTTATTCCTAGGTATTTTATTCTTTTTGTTGCAGTGGTAAATGGGAGTGTTTCCTTAATTTCTCTTTCAGATTTTTCACCATTAATGTCTAGGAATGCAAGAGATTTCTGTGAATTAATTTTGTAGCCTGCAACTTTACCAAATTCATTGACTAGCTCTAATAGTTTTCTGGTAGCATCTTTAGGATTACGTATAGTGTAATGTCATCTGCAAACAGTGACAGTTTTACTTCTTTTTTTACAATTGGGATTCCTTTTACTTCTTTTTCTTCTCTGATTGCTGTCACTAAAACTTCCAAAACTGTAGTGGTGAGAGTGGGCAACCTTGTCTTGTTCCTGATCTTAGTGGAAATGCTTTTAGTTTTTCACCATTGAGAACGATGTTCGCATATGGGTTTGTCATATATGGCCTTTATTATGGTGAGGTATGTTCCCTCTATGCCTACTTTCTGGAGGATTTTATCATAAATGGGTGTTGAATTTTATCGAAAGCTTTTTCTGCATCTATTGAGATGATCATATGGTTCTTATCCTTCAATTTGTTAATATGGTGTATCACATTGATTGATTTGCGTATCTTCCTTTATGCCTGGGTAGATGGTTCCTGTTTTCTACTTACAATCACTAACTGCTAAGACCCTGCTAGCTCTGAGTCTCAGCTAGGCTACCATCTTCTTTGAGAAGCTTTCCTTAAATTCCCTGCTAGAAATGGCATCTCCATCATTTTAATGTTCATAGCATCTTGTTTTCACCTGTCACCTCCTAGAACTAGCTAATTATTAATATGTGTCTTCAGGGGTGTCAGCTCCTCCAGGGCAAGGATCGCGAGTTACTGACAGTCCAGAGTTCCCCACTCATGGGGAGGCTTGGGAAACGTTTTCTGAATGAGTGAATGAATGAATGAATGAATAATAGCTGATGAGTAAATAGAAAATTCTTTATCAAAATGAATAACTTCCTCCTCATGTAGACACGCTGTCAGATTGCTTTTCACAACTAATAGTTCTTCAAATGGGGCGCACCTGTAATAGTTATCTGCAATCCACGTATATGTCACTGTTAATGAAATCTGAAAGTTATGCCTAAGTCTCCCCAGAAAGTAACAATCCTTTTTTGCCTGCCCCTGAAATTGCCCTAACACGGCTTGTAATAAGCTTTGACTGCCCAGCAAACCCCAAAGCTTCTGCATTTCAGCAGTTTGTTAACAGGCCCCTAAATAATTCTAGTTAATTCTGTAGAATACACAGGATTCACTTTGAAGTGTATCTTATTAACACAAGTCCTGTGAATTAACATGATGCCTAGGCATGCATTGCAAATTAGATGCAGTTACCCTCTTTCCTGGCAACAAGTTTAAAATGTGGAACATAGTAGCGTTTCAAGGCATTTTTAAGTTGGAAGCGAAATACACCAGAGTTTTGATTTTTTCAAAGACAGTAGTGAACCTACTGAAGGTCCAAAAATGGGGTCTGTTTTGCCCATTGACCCCCTTGTAATAATTGTCCCTCAAAGGTGCGTCGGGGACTCTTCTAAAAGAATGTCAATGTACGTCAACTCTGGGAAGAATTTTTTTCAAGCTAAGAGCATGAAGGTCACGCTCAGCCTCTGCCTGCCAGCTGTCCCTGGTCCCCGAATTCCGTATCCCTCTTCTTCCCACAACCAAGGCAACTGGAGCCCATTTTGGGAAGAGATGGTGAAGAGCCATCCCACAACTCTTTTTTTTTTTACAAGTTAATATTTTATTTTATTTTTTTATATAGCAGCATCTTATTAGTTACCTATGTTATGCATATTAGTGTATATATGTCAATCCCAATCTCCCAGTTCATCCCACCACCCCCACCACCCCCTCCCCGCCCCACCCCAATACTTTTGAAACCAGCCTCAGTCATGCTTGCTTCAAGACATCCTGGCATCATGGACCACTGGATACTTTGGCTAGGTGTTAAACCCTCCTAAACTCTCCTCTTGTCCTGTGCCTGAGTCCCATCGTGGTGACTTAGTTGCCATCTAGGGTACTCTTGGCATCCGTCCTAGACATGAATCCAGCTCAGTGGCTTGGGCCCTGCTCCCTGCTGGCCGACTGTCCTAATGCCCAGTGCCTCCTTTCTGCTTGGGCTTCTGAGGGCCGCAGCCCCAGGACCCTCACCCTGTGTTCCTGGCTCTATTTGATGCCAACTGTATGTCTCTTGCTTGCTGTATGTCCCCTGCCCCAGTACCTCCTACTGGCTTTGACCTTCCTGTTTCAGGTCCTCTTATTGCGACCCTTTGTATATAAGCTAGACGTGTTTGCCCTTCCTTCAAGGGGAGCTATTACCCTGGTGTTTCCCTAGATGCTTATGATGAGACCCCTGCCAGAACTACACCAATCAGACCCTCATGTACACACTTGGGTCTGAACCCTTTCAGGGAGAGCAGGTTGGAAACCCATATAAACAGAAATATACAATGTGTGCAAATCAAGTATTGTAAGATTATTTTATTTATTTATTTATTTTGCGGTACGCGGGCCTCTCACTGTTGTGGCCTCTCCCGTTGCGGAGCACAGGCTCCGGACGCGCAGGCTCAGTGGCCATGGCTCACGGGCCCAGCCGCTCCGCGGCATGTGGGATCTTCCCGGACAGGGGCACGAACCCGTGTCCCCTGCATCGGCAGGCGAACTTTCAACCACTGCGCCACCAGGGAAGCCCCATTTTCTTTTTTTAATTAATTAATTTATTTTTGGCTGCGTTGGGTGTTTGTTGCTGTGCGCGGGCTTTCTCTAGCTGCCATGAGTGGGGACTATTCATTGCGGTGGCTTCTCTTGTTGCGGAGCACAGGCTCTAGGCACGTGGGCTTCAGTAGTTGTGTCACGCGAGCTCAGTAGTTGTGGCTCACGGGCTCTAGAGCGCAGGCTCAGTAGTTGTGGCGCAGGGGCTTAGTTGCTCTGCAGCATGTGGGATCTTCCCAGACGAAGGCTCGAACCCGTGTGCCCTGCGTTGGCAGGTGGATTCTTAACCACTGCGCCACCAGGAAAGCCCAAGTATTGTAAGATTATAAAGAATTGTTGTGAATGTATTAGGTTAGGGAAGTCAAACAGGATCATCGTACGATGGCATATTCATGCACATCTATATAAAATTTTCTATTTTTATATGATGCCATTTTAATAGATGTGCCCATCTTTTCAAATGAGACATGCATATATATACATACATACATCTCAATTCATCCTTAATCACGGTTTTATTTCTCTATATTTTAATCGAGTGTTTGTATGTATTAAATCATTAGTGGAAGTAAAGCAGAGAATCGTAGGCTGTTTTACCTTTCAGCATTGGGTTATTTAGTATTAGAGAGACCATGTGGATGATTAACTGTAACATGAGTTTATTTTGTTATTTAACGTGACAGACTAGAACATGTTTGTATAGCTAATAGTTTTTTAGACTTTATTTCAGAACTTACTATACATGTACTATAAGTACTTCCAGCAGCTTTTGCCTCTTCTAGCCTAAAGGTGAGAAGCAATACATATTTCTCCCATTTGGATGCGAGATTTGAAAGAGATAATTAACTATCCTGCAAAAGATTTATGCTCCACCTTCTGGAGTACAGAGTCATCACTGACAAGTGACTGCCCAGCTGGAGACATCACTGTTCAGCCCTTCCTACATTTAGACGGGTCACAATCATCTCTCTCAGTGATGGAATATGAACAGAAGTGATGCACAACACTTCCAGGAAAAACTTTGAAAAGGAAGTGTAAAAGTTAATAGGTGAAGACATCTGTGGTCTATTCATACAGTGGAACGTGAAGGAAACATGAAGGAAAGAACTACTGATGCATGCAGCACATGGGTGTGTTTCAAAACATTGTGCGAAGGAGCCAAACACAGAAGGATGTATACGGCGTGATTCCATGAATACGAAGGCCAAGACTGGACAAAACTAATCGCTGGTGACAGAAATCCGAAATGCCTGATAGGCTGACTGGATGAGAGGTCTAGGAAGTTTTCTGGGCGAGGGCAATGGCTGGCCTCTGTCTTGGTTGGTGTTTATCACACGGGTGTAGCAGTTGTCAAAACTCACTGATCTGAACATTTAAAATCTGACCATTTGTGTGTGTAAATTATACATCAATAAAAAGACACGCTTTCCCTACTCTTTCTTTCCCCATCCTCCACCAGAAGCAGTTTCATCCCCCAGGGGACATTTGGCAGTATTTGGAGACACTTTTGATTGCCCTCCTTCTGGCATCTGGTGTATAGTGTCCTATGATGCTTCTCAACACCCTACAATGACAGGGCAGCCGTCAACAACAGAACATCGGCTGTTCTAAAATGTCAGTAGTGCCAAGGCTGAGAAACCCTGCGTTAGCTGATTGCAGAGGGCTCTGAGCCCCCAGAGAAGGCTGAACCCGTGATATGGAAAATCGTGGCCACCCACTGGCCAGAAACCGCAGAAACATTGGATGTCATGTCAGCAGGAAATGCATTTTCACTGTGTTAAGGCATTGAAATATTAGGGTTTGTTTGTTTTAGCGGTTAGCGTTACTTTAATAGATCAAACTTTAAAATGTTGATACCAAGAAAAATGCTTATTGTCTTCCTTATTAGGAGACCTGAGGGAAATTTATCTTAAGTCTTATTATCAAGCAAAGCTATGCTTCCTTTAAATAATTGTTGTGATTTTATCTCAAGGGCACTGTCCGTTTTGTAACTTACCGTGTTTCCTTTCTTGTTTCCTATTGTAGAGACCTTAGAACTCAATTTTTAGGTGGTTCTTAGAAGCAACTCTCCGGGAACATATGGTTTGCTTTTCTACATGCTCCCCTAGCTTCTATCTTTCATGTTTTCCTTCCCTTATTTTCCACTAGCACCGATTCCGATGGCTACTTATTTTCCCTTTTGGTATTTAGATTTGTTTTAAGGCTAGCTCATATTCTTTGTGTAAAAATGCAGCTTATAAATATAAAAACATATGAATAAAATATTTATCCAAATACCAATGTTCCTTTACTTAAGGTTTTGAATTAATAATGATTTTTGTATCCCAGACCTTGAAGGGAGTTTCATCTTGTCTTAACCTCTTAAGGTCCAGAGAGAGAAAATGATGTGTCCAGGTTCCAAGTTCATAGTGATAGTTCATGGAAGTATTTTTTTTTTTTTTTTTTGGCGGTACGCGGGCCTCTCACCGCTGCGGCCTCTCTCGCCGCGGAGCACAGGCTCCGGAAGTGCAGGTTCAGCGGCCATGGCTCACGGGCCCAGCCGCTCCGCAGCATGTGGGATCTTCCTGGACCGGGGCACAAACCCGCGTCCCCTGCACCGGCAGGCGGACCCTCAACCACTGCGCCACCAGGGAAGCCCCATGGAAGTATTTTAATCTTTAAAATAGAAAGTATTCTCTACTGTATAAAGTTCTGTGTGTGTGCATGTATACATATATATGTATATATAATATGTATAATTTGCTCTTCACTAATTTGACATGGCTTGTGAACTATTTTAGTGGTGAAATGGGATCTGTGTTAATCAACAACATTGTTGTTTGTCTACTTAGCATACCTCTTCACTCTTTTTCCTTTTGATAGAGCCCCAATTTTTTTTTACAGACCCACCCTTCTCAGCTAAAGCATAAGCTCAGGGGAGAGAGGCGTCCGTCCCAGGACCAAAGGCTGCATCATGACTAGAGGAAGCTGGTCCTGTGACTTGTCAGTCATTGGTTTAACACAGGAGCGTGTACAATTGTTCTGGCTACTGAGATACAGGGTAAGACAGCTGAGGGTGGGTGTGGCAGTTATAGGAACCATTTGACGCAATCTTAAAAACAGACATAAGGAAAGATTGTTCTGTTGCTGGACACTGTTGTGTCAGTGTGAGATGACTGGAATTCTGCAGCCATCTTAGTGCCACGAGGAGAGTTCGCCTGAAGCACACATCAGGCTGAGCATGGCCGGCCAGAAAGAGCAAAAGAACCTTGAGCTGCCAGGCCACTGACAAAACTAACCCTGGGGCTAAATTATCTCTCAACTTACGAAGTGAGAAAATAAATTCCTCAGGCCAGTTTGATTTGGTGTTTTCTTTTACTTGCAGTTAAAAGCAAGCTTTCAAATTATCTTTTTCTGCATTGGGTGACCTAGGGTGTCCTTAACATTTATACTGTTCTTACAGGTGACATCTGGGCTCATGAGCTAGAGAATGTGAGTCCTTCACCTCAATCAGAGCTTGCCCTAAGAAGCTGATCTCACTAGCCCAGGCACCTAACATAGGGGTCAGCAAGCTTCCTCTGTAAAGGGCCAGAGGTAGGTGTTTGAGGCTTTGAGAGCCATGTGGTTTCTGTTGCAACTGCTCAACTCTGCTGCTGAGTGCAAGAGCACCACAGACAACACGTAAGCAAATGATAGTGGCTGTGTTCCAATAACGCTTTGCTTTCAGAAAGCAGGCAGTGAGCCAGACTTGGGCAGTGGGCCATAGTTTGACCTCTGACCTAAAATCCATGCTCAGCCAGGTGTGGGTGATTAAGGTTCATGGGGACAGAGCGGCCACTTGCCTGCCTCCCATTCTCTCCCCTTTCACTGCCACTGTCTGTCCTCTGGGGAAAGAGCTATCTGCAGTGAGATGGTAGGAAGAGCAAAAGTCAAGGGAGAGAAAATTGAGAAACAGCAGATGTATATAATTGACAGTCGACTTAATCAATTACTGAATAATTGATGGTTGGCTGCGTTTTTGGAAACCATTTGTCTAGAAAAGCCCATGAACTTGATGCTGCTTGATGAAAGAGAAAATCACATCTGGAGAAGGTTTCCTCCCGTCCATCTGCTTTAACTCAGAGCATCTTTGACCAAAGAAAGGCAATGTGATCAGCCTTCAGACTTTGCACCAAGGCAGGTGCATCTGGGTAGTCTGTGCAGGAATGTTGTTCTAATTAGGGAAGCAGGAAAGACTTTAATTCTGAAAGTGCTTGTCTGTCACGTTTAGCGAGTGTGCTGTTTGAGATAATCATCAACTCTGTCAAAAACAACATTGGGTAATGGAAATCAGGTAAAAGATTGACCTAGGAAAGTACCAATGATGAGTATCTGTTGAGAAGAAAGAGAGGAAAGGCAGAGTGGAAATTGGAGGATCCTGGTTACATGATCTAATGAGTAACATTGCAAAAATTATATGGTTGTGTACAACACGTATTCAGAAGAATGTTCATTTATTTTACAAGTCCTTCTCTTATCTCTCATTCTCCCTGTTTCTTCAAAGGCAATGCTGTCTCTGACAGTAGCTGGAAATGAAATGATGATTTTGAGGGAGCTCCTCAGTGCACGGAGCCATGGAGCAAGAGCTTCCTGGTGGCTCTTTGATGGGTCCTGCTCTGTGACCACCAGGCAGGGTCAGAAAAGCTGCTGCAGCCCTGAAAGCATGAAAGCATCATGCTTTCCGGCAGCTGCCCCTTGCACCCTGTATAGAAGAGTATACGTCGTATCACCCTCATATATGCATATATCCAGTGCCTTGGTGGATTCTGATTAATACAGACACACACAAAAAGAAAACAGAACAAAAGAACCTCCCCTTAAGAGGCACCCCAGGAAAAATGTTACATTAGCTCAGTTTCTAACAAGGTTCTCTGTCTCTTTGGGGAAAGAGTAACCACAGCCCTGCGAGACATGAATTCCCCTACCTCTTCGCTCTCGCTCTCCCCTCAGCCTGACTGCCACTTGACAATTAATTGAAAAGCCTATGCTTTTGAGTTGCTGCCAGGTGACTGAGCAGGAATTAACACACTTACAGGTGTCTCGGGAAGCGCAGCTCTGCTTCCTGGGACTCCTGAGACGACTCCCCGCTGTGGGCCCTCTCACGGCGAGGCCCCCGGGAGGCAGCCGATCATCACAACATGTCCACTTGCAAGTCATGCAGTGACGGAAAGGAGTCGTCGTTTCAGCTTCATTGGTGGAAGTGCAGACAGATTCAACAAGACCTCTGATGCTTCGTTAGTAAAACTGTTTTCTAGATGAACACGGGGAACTAGGACTATCCTGTTACCTCTTCCTTCTGGGACCTGAGCCTCTTTTTGTCCTGGGTCCTGCCTACCTGTCCACTTGATCTTCTCCCTCAAGTGCCTTACTCTGCATGTCTTCCCATTTCCAGATCGCACCATCTCCTTTCTCATCTCTACATTCATATATGCTTGGCAAAGTCGTACTCAGCCTTCAAAACCCAGTTTAAATATTTCTTCCTGTAGGAAGGTCCCAGCTCTCTCCAGAAGACTTATTCTCTCTGCTGTGCCTCCCCTTGTCTGTGATAGAACATATCAGAGTGTAGTGAAATCAACTGACCTGATTATGTGTCATTCTCTCTCCTTCCACTGGAAGTTCTTGAAGGTCAGAGTCTGTATCTTATTCTCTCTGATGCCTGGCATATAGTAGATGACTAATAAGTATCTGTGCACATGAGTCAGCCCATGAAAGGCTAGATACCATCTTAAGACATCGTCCAATGATTTACTGAGCCACAAAACAGGTTAGAACAAAATCAAACACTGACAGAGCGCATCACCTCTGTGCAAGCTAAAAGCCAAGAAAGTAATTTTACATGCTGACTTCCCTTGAGACTTGGGACCACCACAGATACCACATCCAGCTCCTTGAATGGTTTTGTCACTCCTTCCCTTCCCTATCCTATTTGGATCATATTATCGAGGGTCAGCCTACCTGAATTCACCTGTGCTTCCCGAGACACCTATAAGTGTGTTAATTCCTGCTCAGTCACCTGGCAGCAACTCAAAAGCATAGGTTTTTCAGTTGTCAAGTGGCAATCAGGCTGTGGGGAGAGCGATAGGGAAGCCTTAGGGGGATTCGTGTTTATCCCAGGGCGACTTGCTGGGCAGAGAGTCGAAGGAGAGCATGGGAAGTAGCTTTCACGTCGAGACAGCAAAGGCACAGGAAACGTCAATCCACAGGACGGGAAAAAGCTGAAATGTAGACTAGGCAGGGCAGCTACCTGGCTCTCAGGGGCTCACAGCCAGGTTCAAGGGCAAGGGCGCTTAGCACAGGACTTCAGGAGGCAGCTTTGCACATGGGATGGCAGTAGCAGCCATTGTCAGAGTGCATTTTCAGATGTGACACTTCCAGGACAATCTGCTACCCCCGTGGAGCACAGCCCCCATCCACCGGCTGTGTCCTTCTTCAAGATGAGACGAAAGGCAAAAAGCTAGTCCCTGCCCCTCCCCAGAAGGCACCAAAGCACAAATGTATGGTGTTCTAACGATTCACTTGTGAATCTCTGCCTGGAGTGTGGAACCCTTTTTCCATAGAAATAATACTGTAGAGGCTGGTTTGATTTCCACCTGGTCCACTAATTCTCATCAGCCCGTGAAGTAGCTGACGTGGAGCATGGATAGAACCTTCAGCTACACCTAACCAATCTTAACGATACGCCTTCCAGAAGGTGACTGTGGCCTCAGATACAGATGCACATGCTCCCCGGCTCTTTGTCCCGACTCAGGGGCTTCTGTGACCACCTTGTCGCCTCCATCTCCAGCTTCTTCCTGAGGGAAGGTGTGCTTGCAGGTTCAGTCAGGTGGGGAAGAAATGGCCTCGTCCTGGCTGTGTGGTGGGGTCTCGGACTCCTTGGGAAACCGTTTCTTGTATGTGGGTTATTGTGTTGAGAGTGTGAACGTCGCGCACTGGGAGTGAATGAGTGTGCGTGCGTGTACGTGTGCATGGGCCTGCGTGCGCGTGTACCTGCATTGCGTGCGTGTGTGCGCATGCGCCTGCTGTCTGTGCTGCGAGTGCGCATGCGCTCATAGGTCGCGATGGACGAAAACCATGTGCTTCCGATTACCGGGTCCCTTGTGCGTGTGGATCCCCATCACTTCCCTGGTGCTTTGTGCAGCCTGTACATCTCCTTCGTTTACTCCTGCTCATGGACAGGAGGGTCGTGTGTTGGTTCCAAGTCTGGCTTGTCCCCTTGGGGTTTCATCACAGTTTTATTTTTGTGGTTCACAGGAAAAAAGGGAATCGTATTCACTTTTTGGAGAATAATTTGAATATGACTTTGTTATATTTGATGCATTTTACTTGTGGCCACGTTTAGGGCTGTGTGTAAAGAAAAGCCGAGAGTGCTACCAAAACAACTGTTCCAGGCATAGAAAGAGAGGCAGCCGTGCGTTGTTTATGATCAGACTATGCACTTATCTGGTTATGAATATAAATTCCCTACCCACTAAGATGCTTCTAGCTGATAGTTCTAAAATGCAGACACATGGTTGGCTTTAAGATGCAGCTCTATGGTTCAAGAAACCTCTACCCTCAGTGTCTCCTGAAGGCTTAAAAATAGCTTTCTCATGGTATTTGCTATTTTGCCTCTGATCCTATCTCCCTCTCTCCTCATCCCCTCGTTCAGATCGTGCTATCAGGAGACAGGGGCTTCTGAAAGAGTCTGCCTGATGATTCTGAAATTGTACCTGGCCTTTGATGTCACACTCCCTGTCATCCTTTTCCTATAATTTGGATGAGGGCAGCAGGGAGAAGGGATGCCATAAATGCTTCTGACCTCAGACCAAGACTTGTATTTATCCAAAGCAATCATAAGACTTCTTAGAAAATTAGAAACTCGATTAAGAAAAGTTTGGGGATACTTGCCGTGAATGGCAGGCTAATCTTAGGACCTTTCGTACTCAACAGTGCTGATTGTCACAATCAATAGTGACAACAATCACCTGAATGAGATTGATTTCCTCTGGATCATTAAGGATGCTGGTGTTTTCCAGACAAATCTCTGAGGCTTAAATAACATGGGCAAGAAGTTGATAAGAATCTTCGGATGCAGAGTTTCATTATGAATTTGGAATTAGGGAAAGGTGAGTCCACTGTGGAGCAATGATGGTGTAGATGGTGGCTTGGTCCTCTGTGGAGGACACGCCGAAACTGTCTCCAGGTCTCAGTTCCAGTCCAGAATCAGCCTTGAGGAAGGACGGGCTGCTGGGGGGCAGGGCTTGTGCCCTCGGGCTCATGGAGAACAGCACATGGGGGGGCCCCTCGCCCTGGGCCTCACTGTCTGTCCAGGTCCACGTTCCCACTGCTTTCTCTAGTGTGTTCCTCAAAGTCGTAACAACTCTCGTGCCAACTTCTTCATTGAAAGAAGAAAAAGAAAAAACATCCCCGTGGTATAACACATTTAGGGAGAGAGCCCTCAGGCTTATTTCTGGGCCTGACCCATTTCCTATCTGGGCGGTGCCTCAAGAATCAGACATGATTATTTGTTTCTTCCTCATCTGAGCTTCCGGGTCGATGCCACAATTGAACCTTAGGAACGTTTGTGTGTCAGAGATTTAGAGGAAGAATATCGTGAGAAATTGGAACTTGAATTCACAGGGATATGAGAGACGATTGCTTCCACTCAGGAAACCATTTTCCTGCACCGGCAGAAACCTTATTACAGAGCAGGGCTGAGAACCATGATATAGATGGGCAGTTTGCAAACTTCGCTTTTGGCTAAAGGTTTTTGTTTGTTTTGCTCTGTGTGTCTCTCACTTTCTCTCACTGTTGTGGAGGTGAGTTGGGTGGGCAGAGAGTGTGGGAGACCGGTGAGCTGATAAAGACACAGTAACTGTTGTCAGGAGGATGCTCTCCAAGGGATCACGGGTGATTTCTGTTTTTTCTGTTGCCCAGATCTTCTTCATACTGTAGCCTTTGAATGAACTGGTAATTTAGAAAAATAAATAACTGCAGTTTCCTAAACCATTTGTCATCCCAGCCATCCTAAAGATACCGTTACAAAGACCTGCCCTCGTGACACACTGGCTTACTTTTACCTTCAGAAATAGGAACCAGCAGGGCTTGGTTAGCTTGTCCAGTCCAGGGCTTGGTTAGCTTGTCCAGTCCAAATAGATTTCTTGTTCTGACCCCAGGCCTGCCTAAGAGGGTGCCCACGTTTGAGTCAGGCCAGTCTAACCCTTGAGGCAGGCTGGTGACAGGGCACGATGGGTTGCTTGATGTTCAGAGTAGAATTGCTACCAGTTTTGAAACACAGGATGCTGTGTTAGTTAATTAATAGCTATTTATAAGCGGATCTTCTATGCGAAGTTCTAATCCAGAAGCTGGCAGGGAGGAGTAAAAGAGAGCTGAAAAACAGAATGCCAAGTGCAACGTGGTATCCTGGATTGGATCTTGGAACAGAAAAAGAATCTGAGTGGAAAAACTGGTGAAATGCAAATCAGGTCTATGGTTTAGGTAATAGTAAGGTACAGATGTTAATCTTGTAGCATTGAAGAATATATCATGGTTATGTACGATGTTATCATTAGGGAAAGCTGAGTGAGCAATGTATGGGCACTTTCTGTACTATCCTTGTAACTTTTCTGTATATTTAAATTATTCCAAAATAAAGTTTATTTAAACATAAAATAAAAACATACCACCGAAACTTCCAGTAACCTTACTTTACTAAATTCAGTCCCTGCTTGAGGCTGAAAGATTCTCTGAAGTTATAACTCTCTGAAGTTTTTTCAAGAAATACACATTTTTAACGCAATGTTTTAGTTTGCATATTTCCTATTAGAAAGTGTTCCTTTGGTCTGGCTTGCTTAGTTGAACTGACACAGAAAGGCTAGTGAATATGTGATTTGTTCTGACCTTTCTGTACAGCCTGCATCAGAGACAAGCACATAGTAAATGGTAAATGAGATTCTCAGAATACCTTCCATCTGGCCCCATCAGACGGGGACTTAAGGGCCTTCGGTGTGTTCGAGGTTTGGTAGCAAAAGGATGATTCCAACCTACTGGGAAAAGACGGTATTACTGAACAATCGAAGATAAACTTACAGGATTATAAAGGAGATACAGAATGTTTCAACTAGTCTCGCTGTTAAAAGGTCTCAGAACTTTTCATAGGAGGACAGTATTTTATATCCAGAGAGGTTAACTCACCAGTGAAACAATTTCACAATGATAGAACTGCTGGCAGTTGAGGAAATAAGAGGGGAAAGCAGATGGGCGTGTGGTCTCCAAACCAGTCTAGAGAAAGTGTTCATGTCCCAACTCCTACCCAGTCTAACCAGCTGGAAACTGGGTAGGTGTTGATATCTTGAGGAGACCTTGCTTTTAAAAACCTCCACAGAGCACAAAGCATGAATGAAGAGCTCCTTTAAAGGGTAGACATTTGACCCCCTATCCAACCGACTCTCTCTTAAGTAAAGGGACGCAGAGTCTGAGGAACGACTCCTGCAGTAGATTTCGGACATTCTTTTTTTCTTAAATTTAATTTTTATTTTATATTGGAATCTAGTTGATTTACTATGTTGTGTTAGTTTCAGGTGTACAGCAAAGTGATTCAGCTATACATATGCATATATCCATTCTTTTTCAGATTCTTTCCCCGTATAGGTTATTATAGAATATAGAGTAGAGTTCCTTGTGCTATACAGTAGGTCCTTGTTGCTTATCTATTTAATATGTAGTAATGTGTATATGTTAATCCCAAACTCCTAATTTATCCCTCGCCCCCCCCACCTTTCCCCTTTGGTAACCATAAATTTGTGTTTGAAGTCTGTGAGTTTGTTTCTGCTTCGTACACATGTTCATTTGTATCATTTTTTTAGATACCACATATAAGTGATATCATATGATATTTGTCTTTCTCTGACTTCATTGAGTATGAAAATTTCTAGGTCCATCCATCTTGCTGCAAATGGCATTATTTTTTATGGCTGAGTAATATTCCATTGAATATATGTACTGCATCTTCTTTATCCATTCCTTTGTCGATGGACATCTAGGTTGCTTCCATGTCTTGGTTATTGTAAATAGTGCTGCAGTGAACATTGGGGTGCATGTATCTTTTTGAATTATGATTTTCTTTGGATATATGCCCAAGAGTGGGATTGCTGGATCATATGGTAGTTCTATTTTTAGTTTTTTAAGGAACCTCCATACTGTTCTCCACAGTGGTTGAACAATAAATGCTGGAGAGGGTGTGGAGAAAAGATAACTGTTGGTGGGAATGTAAATTGGTAGGGCATTCTTTCAATGGAACAGAATCACCTGGAGCTTGGTCCCGTGGACAGCATCACCGATGCTGCAGGTCTGGGATGGGCTCCCGGGAATTCACATTTCCAGCAAGTTCTCAGGTGATACTGATGCTGCAGAGCCGGGTGCCACAATTTGAAGATCTAGACTTTCTTTTCTGAGTATTCATGGTGAGTCCAGCGGAGATATTTATTTATTTTTCCTTTAAAACTGTCCATAATTTTTTTTCTTTAGGTCTGATCCTTTGATTTCATTTCCCCAAGGCTGTGGTGATACCAGTGGGAACTGGGGTATAATGTCTGCTTCTGACTGTCTTCTCTGTAGACAGTTGAGACCCGGAAGTGGCGTTTGGGGGGGTGGTAAAGACATAAAATCACAAGTGTTTGTAGATTTGTATCCCACATCTTGCCTCCCTGACAGTTTTCCTTCATGACTTGTAGGGTCAGGGAGTTCCTGGACCTTAAGCTTATTCAGAAGTCTGCAGAGCTAAGTGACTTGACCCCCATGGGAACATGTGGAAAAAGAGGTCATGGACAGGGGACCCGGATATTGAGGTGGGTCATGATAGTTAGAGACATTCGTGTAGATCTGCCCCATCTATTGCTGAAAGAGCATCTCATCTACAGATGCATGATCTCTCCCCTTTTAACTGAAAACTTCCAAGATAGTGGGAATCATGATTTGCTCACATTTTATTTTAAAAATTATTTTTTAAAAATTTTACTTCTTTTCCTACTGTATAGCACAGCTAACTGCATTCAATATCTTTTAATAAGCTATAATGGAAAAGAATATGAAAAAGAATATATAGATATGCACAACTTAATCACTTCGCTGTACACCAAAAACTAACACAACAGTGTAAATCAGCTACAATTAAAAACAATTAAAAGTGATCTCACTTCTTTCTTAAAACAAGAAAGAACATATAGTCAATATGGAATGTTTAGACAATTTACAAAGGACAAAGAAAGAAATTTTATGAAACTGTATATACAGAAAATCTTTTTAACATTCAGAGACATGTCTTTCTAGTTTTTGTTTTCACTTGTCTCTTTTCTCCCTTGTCTTATGTCTATATGAATAAATAAAATGTATGCATATGTACGCAAATATTGCTTTTTGTATGTGGTAGCACGTGGACCATGCTGGTTGTTGCCTGTAGATGACTTTGCATTGCATACAGCATAAAAGCCAATGTCTTTATTATAACCTACCGTTTGCACCATGTCCCCTTCCTGGTCATCTCGCCGACCTCATTACCACTCCTTTCACTCTGCTCCAGCTATGCCCGTCTCCTTGCTAACCTGTGAGCACCGTGGTCACCTCATGCTCAGGACCCTATCACTTGCTGTTCCCTCCACTTAGAACACTTTTCCTCCTTGTATCTATCTGCACGACCAATCATCACTTCTTTCAGGCCTTTATTCCACAGTGAATAAGTCCCTTCCACAGTGAAGTATCTTCCACAGTGAAGTCTTTTAGGACCACTTCATTATTTTGTTTGTTTGTTTTTAATTTTATTGAAGTATAGTTGATTTACAATGTTGTGTTAATTTCTGCTGTACAGAAAAGTGATTCAGTTATATTGATGCATATATATATTCTTTTTCACATTCGTTTCCATTATGGTTTATCACAGGATATGGAATATAATTCCCTGTACTTTACAGTAGGACCTTGTTGTTTATCCTTCTTATATATAATAATTTGCATCTGCTAATCTCAAACTCCCACTCCTTCCCTTCCCCACCCCTAGGACCACTTTAAAATTTCACGTCTCCTCTCATTATTTTCTCTGCCTTAGGAATCATAACTAACATACGATGTATTTTACTTATTTATCTTAATTATTATCAGCTTCCCCAGCTAGGATATAAACTCCATGACAGGGCTTGTCACCTGGGTTGCTTCCTGCACTATGCCCAATGCAGAGATGATACTCCATAAATACTTGTTTAAAAATCTCTAATGAATGAGCTTAGTAATGCATCAGGAATCATATTCCATGTCTGTAAATATCTTCTATCATGACTTTAATAGCTTTGCTTTCACTTAATAACTTTGTATTCCATCACGCCCTTATATAAACATGCCACAGTTTATTAAACATTAGTTCAATAACCAATATACCACCATTTGTTCAAAAATTGTCCTCTTAATTTTAGTATATAAATTTTTGCATTTAGCTATTATAATCAGTGCTTTAGCAAATAACCTTGTATGTATTCACTCAGACTCTCATGATTTCCTTAGGATAAATTTCCAGAAAAGAAATTTCTGGTCAAGAAGAATATGTCATTGAGATTTTTAATGTTGAACTGTTTTTTATTTTATGCTTAAAAAGTTTAATCCATCCTACGATTATATGAATATTTCTGTATATTTCTTCTCATTATTTTATGGCTTTATTATTTTTCCCAAATTATTATTCAATCTTCCAATTCCATTTATTTAATAATGTCCCTTTTCTCACTGACTTGAAATTTCCCCTTATTTTATCCTAATTTGAATTTATTCTTTAGTTGTTTCTGCATTTATTTTGTTTCATTAGCCTTTCTATAACAGAAACCCACCTTAAAAACTCTTAGAGTTTTATGTTTTTCATATTTGAAGCTAAATCACTCCTAATTTTTAATGTTCAAAATTGTCTAAGCTTTCTACTGTCTTTTTCTTGCAGTAGAAATTCAGATTTCTTTTTCCCCAACGTCCAGTGGTTAAACTTGTGTTGAATTTGTAAATTAATCTGAGAAGAAATAACTTCTCTTGGTGTGCAATTGACTAAGTGTCTAATTCCTTTCTTAGAGCCATGATGAAACGTGGCTCGATGGGCACAGCTCCTGGCCCACCCCCAGCTTCTGCAAGATCTTCAACTACAGTTAAGCCTAGCTTTCTGAGTAGCATCTTTTCTTATCCTTGCTGCCTGGTTTTCTAACACTAGGAGTGGTTGCCTCAGTTTAAAGCTATGAGTCCCAAGATGCTGAGCCCCTGCAGCTGTCCCTGCCTCTGTCCCTATAGCCCATCTTTGTGGCTGCTGGGATGGGAAGCTACACCCACCAATGTATAATGGATTAGTCGTGTTTCCTTACCCAGCTGATAATTATGAATGAGTGTCACAGAATGGATGCAGATAAATGACAACTAGTAAATGATTTGTCAGTTCAAGAAGCCATATGATAAAGTATAGCGGTTCAGTTTTTGCTGTGGTTGGTACAAGTCTGAATTTTGGGGAAGGACAGTGAGATGTAGACAGTATATTTTTATCTTTTGTTTTATGGGTCTCATGAGATGTGACCATGGGTAGGTGTATAATAAAAACAGTAGCTTATTCTTAAATATGGCCTTGCTCTGGGTCAGGCCCCACTTTAAGTACTTTGCACCTACAAATTCATTTAATCCTCACTGCTACCCTACGAGGGAAATTCTATTATTATTCCAGTTTTACAGCTTATCTCAATTGAACTCCTCATGCCTTATGGCAAGTGGAAATTCAGTGTAAGCCCTGGGATCAGGTGGTCTGTCAAATTAATTTTTAGTGTGCATTTCATCTCTTTCACTCTTCATTAGTATTTTAGAGTTACACTCAGGGAGACACTTAGGGCTGCTAGCCAGGTGCATTTTAAACTGGAATCCATCTTTTCAAACCATTCATTAGAAAATAAAACACAGATACAAAATTCTACCAAAAAAAAAAAAGATGTTTCACTTAATGAATTTTCAGGCAAACACCCTACAACCACGACCCAGGTCACTCATCCCAGGAGCAGCTCCATTTGCTCCTTCCCTATCTTGACCCTCTTTCTGCCATCAAAATAAACTGCTACCCTGACTTTCCCAGAACCATTTCTCAGGTTTTTGTATAGTTTTATGACAATGTGTGCATCCCTAATTACCAAAGTTTAGTCTTGCCGAATTTTTAAAAACTTGATGAATTTGTTCTTATTTAATGGTTTTCTTATTTAATGTTTATCTTATTATTATTATTATTAGTTTCCTGACCGGGAATCGAACCTGTGCCCCCGGCAGTGGAAGCGTGGAGCCCTAACGATTGGACCGCTGGGGAATTCCCTGTATTTGTTTTTATTGATTTGAGTCTTCCGTTTCCTTCTCCGTTTTCTTCTTTTCATTATAATTTACCTGTAGAAAAAACTTGGAGGCACTTGACCTACAGAATTTTCTAGAGTGTAGGTTTTGCTGCAAGTGTATTTGTGGTTCCATTCAATACTTTTCTTTTATCCTGTCTATTCCCTGCAAATTGGCAGATGGATCCAGAGACTTGGTAAGCTTTGGGATTGATGCCTTTGACAAGACTGTAAATGGTGTTGGGTTCTTTCATCCAAAGACACATGATATGTGATTGTCTTTCTTTTTGTGATGTTAGCAGCTGTTGGTGCTATTAATTCACTGAAGCTTGCAAAATTTTTTTCTTCTATCATTTTTTCATTGATTAGTTGGAATTGTTTTGAACAAGCACTTTTCCTTATTTACTGTTTGGTACTCTGTGTTACAGGTCTTTTAGAAAAGGCAGAAATATTGCTTTATTCTGTCCTTTTAATTATCAGTTTTCCAGTTAAGGAATTGGGTTCCCTGCAGAGGTGACCGAATAGACTTTTAAGACACACTGTTAGGAGTGCGTGGATTAAACGTATTTCGGTGTGTTTCGATCAATTGCAGTTACTATCCCTTTTGAAGTTCAAATTTTGCCAGTGGGAGCCTCTTCAAGTTTGCCTCTGAGCCGTTGTGTCATGACCGTGGTCATCTTTGATAGCTTTCTTGTTATCTAGAAGGGCAAGATAGTCCAGGCTCAGTAGTAGAGTTAGTCCAGTAGTAGAGATAGTCCAGTAGAGATAGTGAGATATTTGCTTTGTGGTGTCAGGTGTGTGGGGAGAGACCTAAATGAAGTTGTGCAGCAGTGAGGGAAGAATGAGATCTCTTGGTGGTGGGCTGTCTTGGGGAAGCCTTGATGAGGGGCATGGTATCTGAGTGACCCTTGCATGTAGAGAGACTGGGGAAATTCTAGGTGGAAGGAGCCATATGAACAAGGACATGCAGGGATGTACTCAGGGTGGTTGTAGGATGGGGGGTTTATTCCTCCATTCAAGCTACCATGTTCCGGGCACTCTGCTGGGGCAGAGACAGAAAGATGGACAAGATAGGGGCTTCCTCTTCTGGGGAATCTGCTGCTGTCCAACCTGATACAGAAATGGGACCAAAAGCACTGGATCCTCACTCACCTGCAGCATCCGACCAGGGCAGGCGGCCAGGCTACGAAGAGCAGAGATGTGGAGAACAGGGACCTCAGGCCATCTCCTGGCAGGTTCCTTTGTGTTCCTGACCTTGAAAAAATCAGTTTGCCTGGGGCACATTACGTGTGAAAAGCAGTGGAAAAGTGTGTCGAGAGTTACGTGGTAGCAGACTTTAAATGTCATAAGGAATTTATTTTTAGGTAGTAAAGGGCCCTTGAAAGCTTTTGATGAGACAACTGACCTGAGATGCCAGTGCCATATCATGGAGATAGCACTGCCTTGAATTCAGTGAGTCAAGGATTCAAAAATCAGTTCCCCCACGTTCTAAGCATATGACACATTGGAGAATTTATGTAAACACTCTGGTTTCACTTTCCTGATCTGTGAAAATGGGAATTCATTTATTTATTTATTCACTGAGTCCTTCATTCATTTATTCATTCATTTTTTAGTTCAGCTAGTATTTAACAATTACTCATTATGATCGAGAACTATGCCATCCAACCCAGTAGCCACTGGCCCATGGAGCCACTGGACACCTGAAATACGGGTAACCTGAATTGACTTGTGCTGCAAATGTAAACACCAGATTTCAAAGTCCTGGTAGGAGAATAAGAATATAAAATGGCTCCTTAATAATTTTTATGTTGAATACCTGTGGAAAGGAAACTAGATTGAATATATTGGGCTCAATAAAGTACGTATTTAAAAATTCATTTCACGGGTTCTTTTAATTCTTTTAATATGACTATTAAAAGTTTAAATGTGGCCATATTTGTGGCTTGTCTTACAGACTCTAGGCCAGTGCTGTTTTTTCTGGATACTGGGCACACAGGATTGAATACTTTAGTGGTAGGGGACAGGTAAGAAATAAGTTATTTAAATAGCTAAACCGTATAGTTTTAGAATGTGAAGTAAGTGCTATGAAGGGTATAAAAGAGAGGCATGCAGTGGAGGAGGACTCAGGCTTGAATGGTGGGAGTGATCAGAGAAGAGGCTATACAAGTGGACTGAGAGACAGAGAGAAAGTGTTTGGGGGTGTAATTGGAGGACAAGTTGACAGGATGTGCTGATGGGTTGTGTTTGGGGGATGAGGGAAAAGGGAAGACAGAGATAAATCCTAAGCCCGTTTTAGAGTTACTATGAAAACTAAGTGTGGGAAAATACATAAGGGCCTCATATGGCTCAGAAAAGGCAGCTGTGTGGGTACGTGGGGTCTGAGAGTTTGGATGGCGAAGGTGAATAGGGCTCTCTGAAGGAGGGCCTCTGGCATGGGTGGCGTTCAGATTTTAAGGCCACCTCAGCTCTGTCCAATCTTCAAGTGGTGTCTCAGACAGGACTTACAGCTTTTCCTTTGGAAGGTTCTAGATTTTCAGAGCTTTTAGCCCTTGGTCCCCCCCTCTTCCCTCATGCCTCTCCCACCGCCTTTGTTCTCTGTGGCACATCTATTCAATGGTGACAGTTTTGTTTTCCCCTTCTCTTTGTTAGTGGGGCTTATCTGACTTATGTGCTTGTCCTGTCTCAGGGGCTCTGGCTAATTTCTCCGTTTGGGGGTCTCATAAGTACTGTTACCATCTGTTTAAATATTTCTTCAGTGACTGCAGAAACAAACCAGTGCCTTCCAAACACCAAAGGCACACAGACAATTCTGCATCTCTCCCGGGGAGACATCTTCTTCCTCTCTTTCCTTTAGTGTCAAAAGGACCACTTTCCCCGATCCTATGGAAATGGAGGGATGGTTTCCATCCAAAGGATGGGTTGTGTATCTCTCTAGTCAACACTGGGACACGAGGCTCATGCCAACTTTCTTGCAGACACTGTAGCTTCCTCTTGTGATATCTGGTCACCATCCACTTTCCTGGCCAGCAGGACACATCCTTGTTGTGTGGGCAAACTCCCATGGTAACATACCATTGCCACTATGTCCATTTCAGTATTGAGTATGAACTCCATGACCATTGACCTTTTCCTGAGACACAGCAATAATGCTGGGAAGAGAGCAGGGGAGAGGTGATTTTATGCGGAAAACAGATGTACGTGACCAAGTTAGAACTGGTTCATGGATGGCCACTTCACGTCATTCATTCAGCAACTATTTATTCCGTGTTTATTGAGTCTCTTCTATGTAATTAGACCCACAGCAGGCTCTGGAGATGGGGGTTGGGGAGAGAGGATCACTCCTATAGTTCTTGCCTTCAAGATGGTTTTGGAGAGATGATCCTAATAAAAAAATGCAGATGAAACAATTAAAGAAATATACCTAATCAAAACTTAAGGCACAGATATTCAGGACGGGGAGAGGTCAGCCACAAAGACGTAGTTGAAAGTTCACAGGAGTCCTGGAGAAAATGGACCGGCATCTGGGTGTGATTTGAATAGCCTGGGAGGAGAGAGGACAGCGTGACCTAAATGGAGGGGGACAGGATGCATGAGAGAGAACAGTGGGAGAAAGATTGCTCAGGGCCCTGCTGTCAGTCAGGAAGCATCTTCTAGGTCTTTCGGTCCCAGTAAGGTAGGAGAGAAGGAGAAGGAACAGTCTTTCCTGCTTACTGCCTCTTTTCAAAGTTAAATACCAGACGATAAGCAACGACATGCATAACTCTGGAAACAGTTACATTTATTGGACATTTCATCTTACTGCACGGTATGTGCTGGGACATACAGTTATTTCTGGCTCTAGCAGGGGGTGTGAAGTTGCTCTTGCCTTTAGGTGTAGGTTAATAACAGCTGCAGTTAGAGTTCCATGGTAGCCACGAAATGTCTTTAGCTAAAATGGACACCAGGGATCAGAATTACAAGGACTTCCAGCTAGTTCTGAGACATATACTACAAGGCAGTCCACACGAACAAAATATTTTTTATTTTTCCCTTTCTCAGTGGATTTGCCTCCAAGCAGAAGATGCCCAGAAAAGAAAAGTTGCGCTTCAAATGTAGTATTCCTTTGGGCTTTTGGAATACTTAAATGCATCTCTTAGGCTTTTTCTTTCCTTTAACAGTTTTATTGAGATATAATTCAGATATCTTACAATTCACCGATTTAAAGTGTACAATTCAAGGGTTTTTAATGCATTCACAGAGTTGTGGAACTATTACCATAGTAAACCATAGAATATTATCCTCACCAGAAAGAAACCTTGTACCCATTAGGAGTTGCTCCCATTTTCCCTCACTCTCTCTCCCCTTTTCCTACTGTGTGGCAATCACTAGGCTACTTTCTGTTTTTATAGATTTTCCTATTCTGAAAATTTCATACAAATGGGATCATACAACATACGGTCTCTTGTGACTGCCTTCTTTGACTTAGCACAGTGTTTTCAAGGTTCATCCGGGCCATAGCATGTATCAGTGCGTTATTCTTTTTATTGCTGATAATGGGCCATTGTACGGATTGTGGCACATTGTATTTCCCAGTTCTTCGGGTGATGGGCGTGTGGGTTATTTCCACTTCTGGGCTATTATGAAGTATACTGTTACGAATATATATGTACATGTTTTTATGTGGACATATATTTTTATTTCTCTTGAATGAAATATACATTCAATTCTCATTCTTCATGTAGTTATGTTCTGTCAAGTCACCAGCTCTGAGTTAGCAAATGCTGAACCACTGCTTCTAGGGGAAATTCAGGGTTACGTTCCTGCAAGCCGCTGGTCCCAAGACTTTTGTCAGTCTATCAATACATGACCTCATTTTATGTGTTTCTCTTTAAAGATGCCTTATTTAATATACATTTCTTACAAATAATTGATTATACATAGTTCTTTTTTATGATAAAATTAGCTGAGGAACGTTTAATATTTTCCTGACTCTGGGTAATGTGGTACATTTCATTGACTTTTAGCCTCACAACAAAGCTGTCCATTATGCTTTTTTGTCGGCTGTTATCTTGTGAATCCACACATTTAGCCACCTTTCCAGATTTTCCACACCTTCATCATGCACTGCAGATATGACTTTAGCACTTTCTGGATAACATAAGGATCAGCAAATTTTCTCGTCCTTATTCCAGATGTAAAGTATTGTTTATGGATTAACACCAAACTCAAACAGCCAACATCACTATGAGTCACTCCTGAATGAAGCTGACCTAACACGTGTGTTTCCTCTGCAAGGTGCATCGCAAACTTCTTGTGGTTGAGAACACTGTCCAGCCCTTCAACATTACTCTTGGGGGTCATTTGAAGCGGTGAAATCACCAAGAAAAAGCACAAAAATGCAAAAAATAATGTGGAACTGAATGGGTCATGAAAAGAACACTTGTTTACAGCATGAGGTGAAACAAGAAGGCAGCGTTGCCTTGTTCAAGCTCAGCTGGGAACGTGTGTGTCAAGTGACTCAGATTTTTTGCCACTGTGCGTGAGTCTGAAAATTACCACAATAGCACCACAAGTGTGGATTTGGGGGGTTACAAATAAATATTTGCAAGTAGGTAAATTTGCAAATGCAGGTTCCCCCCACTATCTGAAGGTAGAGCGTTCCTGTGAAACCTTTCGTAAGCTGAAATGGCGTAAAGCGAAGAAGCGATGAACTTAGGACACACCTTGCTAACGGAGGCACAGATGCTCACAGGGTGTGCAAAGCTATGGCAGCTTGATGCTGAGATGCTGTGTAGTTCCTGGGGAGGGAGCCTGTGGTGCTTCTCTGGCTGCTGCGGCTGTGTGCTGCCCCTGTAACAGCTCAGTGCAAAACAAAAGCTCAGTGCTGTTTTCACTTTTCTCCCCAAAAGTCAAAATCCTCTTGGGATTTCTTTCAGTTAGTGGAACAGGTACTAATTGGAGATCTTCTGTGAAAGCGAACTTCCGAAAAGCGGGGGAGATCTGTACGTGCCTGTAAATGAGGAGGACTGATAGTATCTAGAACCGGAATTGCTGGGTGGTACGGTAGCTCCATGTTTCAACTTTTGAGGAACTGCCAGATGGCTTTCCAATGCGGGGCGGTGACACTTTACACTCTCACCAGCACTATATGAGGGTTCCTAACTCTCCACATCCTTGCCCATGCCTTTTATTACCCATCTTTTAAACTCTAGCCAGCCTAGTGGTTATGAAGTGGTATCCCACAGTGGTTTATTTGCATTTTCCTGATAGTTAGTGATTCAAGCATCTTTTCATGTTCTTATTGGCCATTTGCATATCTTCTTTGTAAAAATGTCTATTCAGATCCTTTGTCCAATTTTTTCCTTGCAGTTTTATTATGAGATAATTGACATACAGAACCGTATAAGATTAAGGCGTACAACATAATGATTTGACTTACGTACTTACATGCATCATGCAATGATGACCACAGTAAGTTTAGTGAACATCATTCATTTCATATAGATACAAAATCAGAGAAATAGAACATATTTCTTGTGATGAGAACTCAGGATTTACTCTTCTAATCACTTTCATTTTACCATACACCGGTGTTAATTAATCATGTACCTTACACCCATAGTGCTTACTTAGCTTATCACTGGAAGTTTGTACTTTGACCTCCTTTGTCACCATACAAAGATATCACATTATTATTCATTTCCCCCACTATACATTTTATCCCCTGACTCGTTTATTTTGTAACTGGACATCTGTACCCCTTAATTTCTTTCATCTATTTCACTCATCCCCCTACCTCCCTCCCCTCTGGCAACCACCTGTTTGTTCTCTGGACTTATGACTCTGTTTCTATTTTGTTATATTTGTTCACTTGTTTTGTTTTTGTTCACTTGTCTTATTTCTTCCATTCAGCATATAAGTAAAATCATACAGTATTTGTCTTCGTCTGACTTATTTCATATAGCATACCTTCTAAGTCTATCCATGTCACAAATGGCAAAATTTCATTCTTTTTATGACCAACATTCCATTATGTGTATGTGTGTGTGTGTGTGTGTGTGTGTGTGTGTGTGTGTGTATTACGTCTTCTTTATCCATCCATTCATCTTTTGATGGGTACTTAGGTTGCTTCCATATCTTGGCTATTGTAAATAATGCTGCAGTGAACATAGGGGTGCATGTATCTTTTCAAATTAGTGCTTTGGTTTTCTTTGGAAACCCAGAAATGGAATTGCTGGATCATATGGTAGTTGTATTTTTAATTTTTTGAGGAACCTCAGTACTGTTTTTCATAGTGGCTGCACCAATTTACACTCCCAACAACAGTGCACAAGGTTCCCTTTTCTCTACTTTCTTGCGAACACTTGTTATTTATTTTCTTTTTGAAAGTAGCCATTCTGACAGGTGTGAGGTGATATCTCCTTGTGGTTTTGATTTGTATTTCTCTGATGATTAGTGATGCTGAGCAACTTTTCATGTGTTTGTTGGCCATCTGTATGTCTTCTTTGGGAAAAAAATGTCTCCTCAACTCCTGTGCTCATTTTTTAATCAGTTTTATTTTTCAGTTGTGAGCTGTATGAATTCTTTATATATTTTGGATATTAACTTCTTATCAGATATATGATTTGCAAACATCTTCTCCCACTTGGTAGGTTGTCTTTTTGTTTTGTTGACAGTTTTCTCTGCTGTGCAGAAGTATTTTGCTTGATATAGTCCCATTTGTTTATTTTTGTTTTTTGTTTCCCTTGCCTGAGAATACATATCTAAAAAGAGATTGCTCAGACTGATGTTAAAAAATGTACTGCCTAGTCTTTTCCTAGGAGTCACTACAGATTCGTTATGTATGCTGTTTGCCTGATATATCTTTTAATTTTTTTATTTTAAAACTATGCTCATTTTATTTTATTTTTTGGCCATGCCCTGTGGCATGCAGGATCTTAGTTCCCTGACCAGGGATTGAACCCATGCCCCCCTGCAGTGGAATCATGGTGTCTTAACCACTGGACCACCAGGGAAGTCCCGTCTTTTCATTCTTGTCGTTTCACCCATTTGTATCACTGTATCCAAAGTGTGTGTCCTCCAGACAGCATGTAGATTGATCATGTTTTCTATTTATCCAGTCTTATCATCTCTATTTTGATTAGACTGTATAATACTGCCGCAGTTTAGTGTTATTGTTGCTATAGTTGGATCTATGTTTACCATTTTAGTTTTTATTTTCTGTATGAATTATGTCTTTTTTATTCCCTTATTTCTCCTATACCACTTTCTTTTGCATTAAGAGAATATTTTGTACTATACCACTTTAATTCCTTCAGTGATTTTTCACTGTATTATTTGAAATTATTTATTTATTGGTTGCTCTAGTGCTTACACATACATCCCAATTTATTAGAATCTACTTAAGATTTTTACTGACTTAATTTTAGCCTAATATAGAAATATTACTCTTGTATAGCAGTCTTCTCTCTTTCCATTTTTTGTGCTAATATATATATATATATATATATATATATATATATATATATTACATCTATGCATGTCACAAACCCAATGATATATTGCTATAATTACTATTTTATGTAATTTTATATCCTTAAGGAAGCTGAGAAATTAGAGAACAGTATATATTTTAGTGTTTGTTGTATTAACCTTCTTATTTACTCTTTATGGTTCTTAACATTAGTTCCTGTGGATTTGAGTTACAACCTGGTGTCATTTCCTTACTGTATTACAGGTTTGCTCCCACCTACCTCCTTTGTGCTATTATTGTCAAGCACATTATATTTCTATATATTATTGGCCCAACTATACAAATATATACATGTGACTGTATATACTTTTTAAACTAGTTAAGAGAAGAAAGAAGACATATGCATTTATGTTGTCTTTTGTAATTACATAGTTACCTTTACTGGTGCTCTTTGTTTATTGTTCCTTTTTATGAGATTCAACTTATTGTCTGATGTCATTTGCTTTCAACCTCAAGAACTTCCTTTAGTATTTCTTATAGTGTGGATCTGCTAGGGCAAATTCTCTCAGTTTTAAAAAATCTATGAATGCCTTTATTTAACCTTAAATTTTGAAATAAAAGTTTTGCAAGATTCTTGGTTGATAGATTTTTTTCTTTCAGCCTTTTGAGTATGTCATCCCACTGTCTTCTGACCTTCATGGCTTCTGATGAGAAGTCAGCTGTTTATCTTATTTTGGTTCCCTTGTCTGTGATGAGCTGTGTTTCTTTGCTGCTTCAAAAATTTCCCCTTGTCTTTGGCTTTCAGTGTTTTTACTATGAAGTATTTGGACATAGATCATTTTGCGCTTATTCTACTTGAGTTTTGTTGAATGTCTTGGATGTGTAGATGAAAGTTTTTCTTCAGATTTGGGAAGTTTTCAGTCATTATGTTTTTGAATATGTTTTCCTGCTCCTTTCTCTTTCTTTTCTTCTTCTGGTATTACAATTTTATGCATATGTTGGTGTGCTTCATGGTGTTCCACATTTCTCTGAGTCTCTGTTCAATTTTCTTCATTCTTTTTTTTCTCTCTTTTCTGAATTGCACAATCTCTATCTTGATCTATCTTCAAGTTCACCGATTCTTTCTTTTGCAAGCTCAAAACTACTGATGAGCCCCTCCAGTGAATTTTTAATTTCAATTACTGCACTTTTTAACTCCAGAATATCCATTTTATTCTTTTTCATTATTTCTATTTCTTTATTGATATTCTCTACTTTATAGCATATTGGCATCATACATTCCATTATTTAAGCATGATTTCCTTTAATTCTTTGAACACATTTGTAATCATTTTAAGTCTTTGATGTTGCTTTGAAGTCTTTGCCAGATAAACCTAACATCTGGGCCCTCTTTTTTTTTTCTTTCCTCTGTATGGGTTACACTTTTCTGGGTTTTTTAATTTTTTTTTTTAATTTTGTTGTTGAAAACTTGATATTTTAGGTAATATATTGTAGCAATTCTGGAAACTTAACCCCCACCCTCTTGGGTTTGTTTTTGTTCTTGTTTGCTTATTTATTTGTCCAGTGTCTTTGCTAGATTATTTTAATTATATCTCTTCCCCCCCATGATATGCAGCCACAAATGTCATTGCTCAGAGGAACAGCCTTAGGAAAGAGCACAGCCATTGTGGGGTGACAGTGTTTTTGCAGGACTCTATTTGACTCTCTCTTTCCCCGATCTTCTCTGTTAAGCTGTCTGCCTCTGCTAGAATCATACCTAGCTCTTAGGCTCTGCTAATTGCTGGATGATGGCTCTTCTGTTTCTGCCAGTGCACGGTATAAATTCTGATCAGATTAAATTCAGTCCTTTTTGTAGCATTAGTTTTTGAGACAAGTCTTTGAAGTTTGTTCTCACTCTGGGAAGGCTCGCCTTAGCTGTCTCTTTCCCTGGTTCTTTCTGATAAACTAGCTGGGCTATGGTTTAGTTTATTGCTCTGATGGAGCTATCAGCTTTCTCTTAATTGCTTACCACCAAAACCTCCACTGTTTTTGAGAGCATCCTTTAGCATAAACCTTCCCACACTCTATTTCAAACACAGTCAGTTCCTCTGGGGAGAGTTTAAGAGCTCTCTGTTCTTACAGCCCCCCTCTTACCACTCTGTTCTTATGGAAAAATCTCTGAGCCACTGCTTTTCTCAGAGTGACATCTCTGCTTTATTATCTGGGCAGAGGTGGCAGCCTCTGGTCTTCTTAGCTTGTTTCCTCTGGCACAGAACCTCTGTCCTCCAAGCAAACTGGGGCATGGCCAATCATGGTTCCAATATTCTTGGCTTGCTATGCCAGGGAAAGAGCTCCTGTCCTATGAATAAGAGTGAGGAAGAGAGTACCTGATCTCTATCTGGGCTACATTGCCAAGAATTTAGTTTCTACAGCTTGGAGCTAAAGGGGATGTGTTGGTGACCTGTTCTTCCTGATATCTCTTAATGGGGAGCTGATGGGAGAGGGAACACTAATTTCTTGACCACACACAGCAGAGTGGACCTTTTTTTATGTTGAACTGGGGGGTCAGTAGGGAGGGAGAGGTTGTCTCTGAAGTGCCATAGACTCTCACTCTTCTTACTGAGAGTTAGTATATTTTCTTAAATACATATATATTTTTTAAGTTGGTGTTTGCTCTTAGGATAATTTTCAGAGACTTTAAAGGTTTTTTTTAAAAAAAAAAAGAATTTTCACTGGTTATGGTTATTTTTTCCAGGGAACAATTTCACAGGATTCCTCACTCTGATATTCTGAAATAAAAGTCTCTCTCTCAGGCTTTTTACACTCACTTAAAGTAAAGAAGAATGATGACAGTTATTTGAATTAAGTAAAAAAAGAAAAAAAGTACAAAAAAAGAAAACAGAATTTTGGGACTAGATTTCTGGCCTAGTCAGCCAGCGTTTTTTCACCTAGATGGAATTCTTCTGAAAAGTTCTTAACTTTGCAGAATGCTTTGACTAGGCAGCCTTAGGACCCTCCACAAACTTCTTTTTCTTTCAGCCATGCGGACACGGTATTGAAAAAGTCCCACTGAATGTTTACCTCCCGTTTGAAACCCATATTTTAAGACAATCTTGGATTCCCCTTAATTTACTTGGTAGTTTGGGGCCATTCTCAATTCTTTAAGCCAGAAACCTTAAATGTGTTCATTGAGGTCAGTTTATCAACTTTTATGGAATTTCTCCCCTGAGCCATAGAAGAACAGGGCTCTGGGGGGCAGTAGGAGACTCCAGGAACAATGCTATGATCTGCAGTTGCAAGGAGCTATGAAATTAGGATGTAGATAGCCAGGAACACACAATTAAATTCCGGCAGTTTCCAGGCCCTTGGTTAATATTGAGATTCTTTCTGGATAGTTACATCTCCACCAGGGTCATTAGAGGAATCAGAGATGGTGGCATCATGTGAGTTACACTGACCTCTTTAGTAAAATATCCTATAAAAGATGTCCTATGGACCTCAAAATCTGCCTAACTTCTCAGGGCATCCCAGCCCCTCTCTTGTCAGACAGCTAAACTTTCTTTGACCCTCTTCTGTAATGATGGCATAATTACATCCCATGATATATTTTTGCATAACCATTGGTTCTCTGCTTCTATTATTCTTTGATTCTTCTATATCAGGGGTCCACGGTACCGGTCCATGGCCGGTTAGAAATGGTGCCGCACAGCAGGAGGTGAGTGGCAGGCGAGGCAGCGAAGCTCCATCTGTATTTACAGCCGCTCCCCATCGCTTGCGTTACTGCCTGAGCTCCGCCTCCTGTCAGATCCGCGACGGCATTAGATTCTCATAGGAGCGTGAACCCTACTGTGAACTGTGCATGCGAGGGATCTAGGCTGCGCGCTCCTTATGAGAATCTAATGCCTGATGATCTGAGGTGGAGCTGAGGCAGTGATGCTAGCGCTGGGGAGCGGCTCTAAGTACAGATTATCATTAGCAGAGAGGTTTGACGGCACAGAGACCATCATAAATCAATTGCTTGCAGACTCATATCAAAACCCTATCAGTGAGTGGCAAGTGAAAACAAGCTCAGGGCTCCCACTGATTTGGCATTCTGGGGAGTTGTATAATTATTTCATTATATATTACAAAGGAATAATAACAGAAATAAACTGCACAATAAATGCAGCCCTTGAATCATTCCACAACCATCCCCCCCACCGACCCCGGTCCATGGAAAAATTGTCTTCCACGAAACCAGTCCCTGGTGCCAAAAAGGTTGGGGACCACTGTTCTATATTGTGATGTGAATGAGATTGCCCAGCAGAGCAGAAATCTAAGAATATGTATTAAAACCATGATGAAACAAACATAACTTTTTGGAAAATGTTGCCCTAGTTGAACCCTCAAGTTAGTTTATAAATTGTTGAAAATTCTGGTTCTTTTTCTGGCTAACTTCTGTTAGTCTGAAAGATTTGGGCTGACCATAGACCTCCTTGCATTACCTGTCTCCTCTTTTGACTTTTTATGGCATGCAATTTACTAACCTAACAAACCAACCCTCAACTCCTCCATTCATCCAGTAAATATCTGTAGGTCCCACTGTGTGGCAAGCCTTGTGCTAAAAGCTGGGGCCTCAGTATCAATTTCCTTGACCTTAGCAATGTCCTTCTTCCTCACAAGGGGAACAAATATGAAAACAAATAAACATCAAGACTCAGTGCTCTATTATAAGAGAAGCATGTACAGGACACACAGAGGACCCTAAGATCAGTGCCCACTTCTGCAGGACCGTAGAGGGAGACAGAAGAAGCTTCATCTCAAGAAGTGATGGTTAACCTGGGCCATGAGAACAGGTTCTGGAAAGAGGAGATTAGACAAGAAATGATGAGGAAGGACATTCCAGGCACAAGAAAGGCTTGAAGATGAAAATCCACAGAAATAGGCTCATTTACATTACTAGTCTTTTTACCTTACAATTGGGAGAACGTGGGTCCAATAGGAGACTATATGTCTTTGATTACAATATTTCTCTTTCATTTTATACCTGCCTTCTCCAATTCTCCTGGTCCCAGCCTCCTTAATAACAAGGAGTAGGGTTATATTCATCTAACACAGCATCTCACACATTTAGGAGGTCCTTAAAAATGTGTTGGGTGAATGAATACCATAAACCCACTGGTCATCATCCAGTTTAAGGGCTGTCCTTTGCCCCGGAAACTAGTTCTGAATACACTTCATATAATGACAGCAGTCACTTTCCGTAGAAATGTCTCCACCTTAGCACTCCAGGGAGAGAGGGGCAGGCTGGGCCGGCAATTTTACTAAAAGAGGCAGGAGGGATACACATGATCTAAATAGGTGTAGGTTGTGCGTTAAGCTTTGGCTAATAATCTTCTGCCTAATTTTAAGAAAAAAATTAGGTGCTTTGACCCATATTATGCATAAGTAGGTGAAAACGGGTAATTCAAACAACGACTTTCACCTTGACAACCTTCCTTCCCCCCCGCCGCCAAATGTAGGACAAATACCCTCTCACACAGAGTGGGGAAGTGCCGGTCCGTGTCTCTCAGTCCTCCCCCGTCCACTCCTCATTTATTGGGCTCAAAGCTTTCAGTAACCCCCTGGTTTGTACTTCCCGGTATTCCTAGCTCTACCCCATACGTAGATCTGGGGCACCTCCTGGGCTTGGCTGGTGAGGTCGACGCGGGGAAGCCAACTCTTCTCCTATTTCCTGCCTGGTCCAGACAGCTCCATAGTAGACCAGACAAAGGGATACAAGTATTTATGACTTCATTTTGGTTTTTTATTTTTATTATTTTTTTAAATTAAAAAAATATTTTTTGGCTGTGCCACAAAGCATACAGAATCTTAGTTCCCCGACCAGGGATTGAACCCGCACCCCGTGCAGTAGAATCGCAGAGCCTTAACCACTGGACCACCAGGGAATTCACTTTTTAGTTTTTTATTGAGGAGAAAACCTCGGCTTGAAACCCTCAGCAAGGGTACGCTCAGTGAGTCCAGCCTCGATGTCTACCCAGACGTCCTGCCCTGAGGTTTGTGCCTCTCTAGGAGACCCCTTTCGGGAAGACCCTCCCCTCTCCATAGAATCCGTCTCCTTTCACCGACCCCCACTCCAGCCCCTAGCAGTACATTTCTTTCAATCTCACTCATTAGCTGTGGTAAGGGGGCTGGGGAGATGCTAAGATTTAAATGCTAAGGTCAAGAGAATAAATAGCTGTAGGTGGGACTGCAAATCTCAGAGACTCTTATGGCGTCTCTTCCTTTCCCCGATCCCCGAACTGCAGCCCAGCCTCCTGGTACATTCACACACACACACACACATTCTCTCTCTCTCTCTCTCTCTCACACACACACACACACACACCCCACTCCTCCCAAGACTGACTGACAATTGTCAGCCCTATTACCAACGAATGCCTTAAGAAGGAAGGAGTTAGTTTTCTAACTGCCCCATAATTTGCAAGGCAACACTCTCCAGCAGTCTGGACATCTTATCATGATGCAGAAAAATACAGAATTCCCTTTCTCAGTCCCATCCCCACCCTCATCCTCGTCCCCATGCTATTTTATTTAAAAAAATTTTTTATTGGAGTATAGTTGCTTTACAATGTTGTGTTAGTTTCTACTGTACAGCAAAGTGAATCAGCTATACGTATACATATATGCCCTCTTTTTTGGATTTCCTTCCCATTTAGGTCACCACAGAGCACTGAGTAGAGTTCCCTGTGCTGTACAGTACGTTCTTGTTAGTTACCTATTTTATACATAGTATCAATAGTGTATATATGTCAATCCCTATCTCCCAATTCATCCCACCCCACCTTCCCCCTTGGTATCCATATGTTTGTTCTCTCCGTCTGTGTCTCTATTTCTGCTTTGCAAATAAGATCATCTATACCATTTTTCTAAATTCCACACGTATGCGTTATTATACAATATTTGTTTTTCTCTTTCTGACTTACTTCACTCTGTGTGACAGTCTGTAGGTCCATCCATGTCTCTACAAATGACCCAATTTCATTCCTTTTTATTTTAAACTGCACTCTTTGGGCCTGCCGGGGATAGGAGAAGGGGCTATTGTGGGGCAAGATACTCACCCAAGGCTGCTGTTTTAATAAAGAGATGCTTTGCTACTGCCGTTCCATTAAGGAATAGATTAACTCCTTATCTGAGAGCCTCCTTTACCCTCAATTTCTAACTAGGCAGGAGGGAAGCCTATGGATTAATCTTCCCCTCACAGAATATAGGTAATTGATGATCTGTGAGCACAGTAGCCGGGTCACATGGTCTGACAAAGGATTTATTTTCTCCAAATCATTATTCATTTTCGTGAAGTCTTACAAAGGAGTAAAAATCAAGCTGGATTGAAGTATTTTGTGCAGCAGTTAATGAACCACCTGTCCTGAAGAAAAGGGAAATGACACAAACTCTCTTGGAAAATTCAGCCAGCATCGTCACCATAGCTTATGATATAGACTCAAATTAATTATGAAAAACAGTCAATTCCGTAAAGAAATGTTTAAAAAAAATCTTGAACAGGGGACCACGTATCCTGGTGAGGCTAAAGTGGGTCAGTGGCAGAGCTGAATGCCAAATGATAATTTTTGCTAAATAATTCAGGCCATGTGAACTCCGATATTTTACTTACTTTGATGCATATAATGGAGGAAGTGAGAGACCCCGTTCCTCCTGGTGCCAGGTCCCATGTGTTTACACCTGTTGTGGGCCTTGGTTTTCTGCGGGTGGTTCATATCCGCCCATTTGTCCTGTGTTCCCAGTGCTGGCAGTAGTGGTCCCTCTTAAATATAGGTTGAAGTTAGTAACTGAGAAAGTTTTGATGATTATCATGGAGAAGAAAAAAGAGATTGCAGAGCAAAGACAATACAGACATTTCAAGAAGAAAGTCTATGGTAAGTTTCACGTGCAACAGAACGGAATGCGACAGAAACATCAGAGGCCTTGGGGCTCTCGCTAATGTTCTTTTCATCTCTCTCCCTCACAGGGAAGCGATGCCGACATGGTGGATAAAAACAAGTGCTGTACTCTCTGTAACATGTCCTTCACCTCCGCGGTGGTGGCTGACTCACATTATCAAGGCAAAATCCATGCCAAAAGGTTAAAACTGTTGCTAGGAGAGAAAACCCCATTAACGACCACAGGTAGGTGTCTGAACAGTGATGGCGGGGAGACACTGAAATCCAGTGCCCGTCCCATTTATCAGGCTCCCTCGCGGGTGGCTGCCAGGATGAGAGTGGATGAGAGGAAAACCTAAAGGGATGAGCAGGTAGCCCAGCGGAACTTGTGCTGTCATAAGACTGTTAAATCCAAGTTCTGGTTCTCTCAGCCTGGTCCCTTCAGATTCGTAATTCAGAAGTTTGCATCTTCTGAATGGCTGTTTCCATCCTGCACGATGTTGTCTGTCATATTTATCGTATATTATGTAAGATAATCGATCTATTATGTAAGGAACACTGTCCTTTCTAGATTGGGTCTGTAATCAGTAGGGGTGATGGATAGTGTATTGTATACATATTGCTTCCTTACTCAATCCTGGAGAATGTTCTCGTCTTCATGGGGATATGGAGGAGGAAAATGGGAGTCTTTAAAAACACTTTCATGTGCTGACACCCGAGGTGCACCCCCCCCCCCAGATGACATTTCAGTCATCTTTGTAGGGAATCTTGTGATTCAAGCCTATTAACTTTCACAATAAAAAGCTTAAACATTGGGCTTCCCTGGTGGTGCAATGGTTGAGAGTCCGCCTGCCGATGCAGGGGCCGCGGGTTCGTGCCCCGGTCTGGGAAGATCCCACATGCCGCGGAGCGGCTGGGCCCGTGAGCCATGGCCGCTGAGCCTGCGCGTCCGGAGCCTGTGCTCCACAACGGCAGAGGCCACAACAGTGAGAGGCCCGCGTACTGCAAAAAAAAAAAAAAAGAGAGACAGTGGGCTTCCCTGGTGGCGCAGTGGTTGAGAATCTGCCTGCTAATGCAGGGAGCACGGGTTCGTGCCCCGGTCTGGGAAGATCCCACATGCCGCGGAGCGGCTGGGCCCGTGAGCAATGGCCGCTGAGCCTGCGCGTCCGGAGCCTGTGCTCCACAACGGCAGAGGCCACAACAGTGAGAGGCCCGCGTACCGCAAAAAAAAAAAAAAAAAAAAAAAAAAGCTTAAACATTGATAACAGATCATATGACCCTCTAGTTCTTCAGAAGTAACAAAAAACAATTCTTCAGAAGTCTATTAAGTCATAGAACTAAATGACTACTGTTATCATTTAATCAAGATAGATTATTTGGACAAGATTTACATTGTGGCAAAGATGTTACTAGACGAGGTGATAATCCCAAGAAGTTGAGGGTATATTTCCTGATGTTGACTTTTTCAGTGCAATTACAAGGTAGCAGTGCATTGTATCTGGCTGCCTGACGCATCATGCATAAATCGTGGGTGTAATTATTTTTTCAATGGTATTTTTTGAAATTGAAGAGAGTCTAAAACAATACTTGGCTTTTATCCTCACTGGGGTTTTTCTTAAGAAAAATATCTGCTTTTACCTGGAGACGAGCAAGGAATCTTTTCACTGCATTTTTCTACTTAGCTGAACTAAAGACCATTGTTTTTGTAAAGGTGGCTATGACGTTCAGACAGAGGATGGCGTTGCAAAACACGTTGAATTTGGAGACAAGCTCAGCCTGATTTAGGCACGTTCTGTGTGTTGACATTTGATAAGCTGGCACTTGGTCGAAACTCTTGATTTTTGCTCTCTAAAAGGTTGGATACTCACCTTGTAACCTACTCCCCCTCAAATCTCTTAAAATAGACACCTCAAAGAAACAACCACTGGAAAGTTTTTACCTGTTCTCCATGAATGTGTAACTAGCCCATTTGTTCTCTGCCTAAGCTTAGTATTGCCGTTAACATTAATTTTGGAGGTGGTGATGGAAGAGAAGAGGCTATATCTTTGTTTATCACATTAATTAGCAAATGGGAGTTATTATTTCTGTAAAAAAAAATCACCACCAGGCCAAAAAAAATAGTTCTTTGTGAATTTCAATGCATCCTTAAGGTAACCAAGCATCAGTTTGTTTCTCTGAGTTATCCTGAGTTGTTAGTTGCCATCAATATATTCCAAAGGAAAAGAATCTAAAATCCTTGAACTGCAGTGTTTCCTTAATGACTTAGTCTTGGTGTCCATGGGGCTGGCCCAGTCCTCACTGTGACAGGCATCAGGTTGCTGGGTGGGTGAGGAGGGAATGGGGGTGGGTGGGGGGAAGGTAGCACGAGCTCTTAGCTGGTGGCTTGGGCTACGGAAACAGATGCTGGTTGGCTTTTCCCAGCATCTCCCTTTCTTCAGCTTAGCCTCTCATCCATTCTCCTCCAAAGCTGCTTTGAGCAGAAAGGATCTTGGAACATTGGTAACTTCAGACAGAACTGGGGAGCCTGGGAAGCTACCTTGGTCCCTGGGCTGGCGTTGTTGTCAAGCCAGCTGCTGGCAGGGAGCAAAGGAAGCAATGTGTCCTCCTACAGGGAGGTGAGTCATTAGGTACAAGTGTAAGCGGAGGGTAGGCATTATGTCCTGAGGCACAGGACAGGGGTGGAGGGCCTGATAGGAGGGGGGAATCCAGCAATGGAGATTCTGGGTACCGAGACTCAAGCAGGGTACCGGCATCAAGAAAGTCGGGCAGGTGGTAGCAGGGTTCTGGCTGCAGTCCTGGGGCTCTAGGGAGAGAAAAGGCTGTTCAGAGCATGGCAGGGCACCATCATTTTAGACCAGAGTGCTCCCCGGTTTGCCAGACCTAGGATAGAGGTTGAGGCTTGGTCTCCAGCAAAATGCAGTTACTGCAAATGCAGGATAAGGACCAAGAGGCAGCAGAAAAGAAGACCCAGGCCACGGGCTTCCTGAGCCCCCAAGTGCAACCCCTTCTGCTCCTTAGTGGAGTCAGGATTGCCTGCCATCCGCCCTTGTTGCCCGCAGCCGAACCCAGCAGCGGTGCCGAAGGTTCACTGTCCTCTGCCCATCTAGGAACTGCTCTGCCTAATCAACCAGATGGGCTTGACATTACTTCCGTCATGAAAACAAAAGGGAAAAACAGAACATATAAACAGCTGAATTCAGAAGCAATCTCTCCGCTCAGGTGTGCTGCTGAAGCCTCCCCTCCACGAATGACAGGCTCTTGAGTGGTGGCGACCTCTGGGTACGAATAATTGAAGCACGACTCATTGCTTCTCCGAGCTACTCCATCTGACGAGGGCGAGCAGCTGGTATCTGGGAATCATTACCTTTCCCTCTACTCAAGAGGTGCTTTGATCAGGCGTCAGCTGGGGATCCTGCCGAATTACACAGTTTAAGTTTGGGTTGCCTTTCCAGATGCACCTGTATTTACTAGAATTTCTGAGATGCTTGGCAGGGCCGCTAGAACAAAACCCAGTTCCGGATCTTGTTTGTTAGTGTGTTGTGGAATCTCTGCTCCAGGTCACGCTTTTCTAGATCCTTCTGTAAGATGAGAGCGTGATGGGACTCGGGACCCACCACATTCTCTAAGCCTTGGCGGACTTCAGCGTGGAGGTCTTGCCCAGATCGGAGGCTAGATTAGGCTGCCGTGGTCGTGGCACTGCCACACTGTGGGAAGCGTTTCGAGGTGACTCAGAGGCCAGAGGCCAGAATGGTGAAGGGCATGGAAATCCTCTCACTGGAGGGAGAGGAAAGGGAGCGGGGTTGTTTAGCACGGAAAAGAGATTACTCAGAAGGCTGTCATGGGAAAGAGTCATGCTGTGTGTGTGTGACCGAGTCCAAGTTCGCTCTGCTCGCCGCACGACAGGCCAATAAATCGGAAACAAGGTGTTGAGGCAGGGGATACGACTTGATTCGGAAAGCCGCCAGACCGAGATGATGGCAGGCTAAAGTCTCAAAATCACCATCTTATCGGGGTTTGGATGCCAGTTTATTTTATAGCACAGAGAAAGGGAGGAGATGAGGAAGTAAAGTAAAAAGGCCCTAAGTTAGGCAACTGTCCCCTGGAATGGCCAGCCTCCGGGAGGGGATGTGTTCATTTCTTCTTTCTTGCAGCCATCTACAGGTGGAACAGGGTCCAGAGTTTCCCTGAACAAAGGCAGTTCGGTTTAACATTCAGGCAGAGGGGCGGGTTCCCCAAGGCAGGCAATTACGTATCGACAGTACCCTTTTAATGAACAAAAGCAGCGGAAAGCAAAGGTTAAGGTAAAGGAAACAGATCCAACACGTAGTCCAGTTTGGCTCTTCTCTGTTGTGTGTGTGTGTGTGTGTGTATGCATATGTGTGTGTGCACACATGCATGTGTGTGCCTGGGTGCAACAGATTCAACCAATGAGTAGGTAGACGTTAGGGGGTTAGATCTGAGCTCGAGATAAGGAAGGCGTTATTAACGTTCAGAGACACTTAAAGGTGAGCTGTGTGTCGGGGGCTGCTTTGAAGCAGAGGCTGGCTGACCACTTGTCAGGGCATTTCCTGAGGGGCTGCCACCATCATGACATTAACCCAGAGGACACTTAATGTCCCTAGATTACATGGTTAGCCTAGATGACATTTAAAGACCTTCCGACCCTGAGATTCTCAGCGGATGCTACCTACAGGCTTGACCCACTGACATAATATGGCGGAAAAAATCCTAACCTGGGAGTCAGGAGACAGGAGGCGAGGCCTGGCTCGGTCTTGTCGCATCTCCTTTGGTAGCTCCACGTACTTTTCAACCTTAGTTTTCCCATCAGTCGTCTGTTTCTTATACTGGATGCATTTACCTCACTGGCCGTTTTACAGAGCAAATGATAGATTGAAAAGTGCTTTGAAAAGTAGAAGGTCTTGTGTTCTTCCCAGGTGAGCCTTTGGTGAGTTGATGGGGTGTAGTAGGCAGCCTGACCCCTTTCCTCTATCAGAGCCTCTGACATCCGGATTATGATTAACACGGGGTTATTCAAACTCTGCCTTGAGAGGAGCACAAGGGTGCCCGGCATTGGGTCTCCTTGGAGACGGACCTTTCTGGGATGAGTTCTGTGAACCAAGGCAGGGCCTGGCTCAGGAGAGGGGGGCGGTGCTGGTGCTGGTGGGCCGGGGGAGCAGGGACTGTGAACTCATGGGCAGGGGGTGACCACGGAGCCGAGGACACAAACAGGCTCTGGCATTTAGGAAACCTGTCAGGAGGAGAGAGACGCAGCCACCAAACCGAGGGCAGGACTCTGCCTCTGGGACTGAGGACCGGCAAGCAAGTAGAGGTGACAGTAAATCTTTTTCAAGACAAGAACTCAGACTTCCCTGGTGGCGCAGTGGTTAAGAATCTGCCTGCCAATGCAGGGGACACGGGTCCGAGACCTGGTCCAGGAACATCCCACATGCTGCGGAGCAGCTAAGCCCGTGCGCCACAACTGCTGAGCCTACGCTCTAGAGCCCGTGAGCCACAACTACTGAGCCCACGAGCCACAACTCCTGAAGCCTGTGCACCTAGAGCCCATGCTCTGCAACAGGAGAAGCCACCGCAGTGAGAAGCCTGCACACCGCAACGAAGAGTAGCCCCCGCTCACTGCAACTAGAGAAAGCCCGTGCACAGCAACAAAGACCCAATGCAGCCAAAAATAAATAAATAAATTTATTTTTTTAAAAAATGAAAAGACAAGAACTCAACGTCTCTGAAGGATCAGATAAGGAACCAGACACCAGAATGAAGGCCCAGAAGAGACTGCCAATCTCAGGTATATGGAAGGAGCTGTGTGATCAGAGTGGAAACACAAAGGGCTAGAAGATTGATGTAAACCTGCTCACAGAAGGCGGGGATTGGCCCTGGAGGCCCCTCACAGGAGCCGGGTCTGTAGGAAGGGGAGAGCAGCGGAAGATGAGGAACCAGGTGGATGGCTCCATTCGGGGCTCCTGTGCCGTAAGCTGTGCTGGACTTTCCCCTTGGCTGCCTGGGTGCCCTGTAGGGGTATATGTTCAATGGCTGCAGGTCTGCCATTGGTGGTGCCCCAAGGGCACTGTTACTGCCCGGAGGAGACCAAAGAGTGTATCCAAATGTACCCACTTCCTAATCCCCAGAACCTGTGCATATGTGTTACACGGCAAGGGGCAGCTGAGGTTGCCTGTGGGATTAAGTTTTCTGACCTCCAGAATGGTGATATAGTAAAACGGTGCTGCTTTAAACCACTAATTTTGTGGGACTTTGTGACAGCAGCCAGAGGGAACTAACACACCTGGGCTCAGTAAATACTTAGCCAAACAGGGCACTCCTTTATGTATGCTTTACTTATTTCACCTTGGGGAGCCTCAAATTCAACATAGGGAACACTGACGTGAGTGTTTTCAGAGACTTGCCTGAGGGAAGGAGGTATATCTTTGTATCAGGGCCTTACCCCCAAGTATAACTTATTACTTCGCTGTGCAAAAACCACTGCTGACTTTGTCCTGTGATACTAAGCAGGTCAGTCAGACCCCACCCTTTACTGGTTGAGGACTTCACCTGCCCGGACTGCCCTTTCCCGATCTGTACAATGGGTCTAATGCTGTTACTTATATCAAAGGCGTTCCACAATGATTATAGGATCTGATTAATAAGTGCAAAGTGCTGATCACAGGGCCACGTAGAGCTCAGGAAATGGTTTGCTCTGTTTGCTTCGGAAGTGAAGCTGTTTTTACTTACCCTGCTCTGAGCTCTGGGCCATGTAATTTTGCTCTTGAAATACTTTATTGTCTTGTCATCCAAGGCTGCTTCCAGTGGGTGAATCTGCTTTACCAAGAGCACCTCCTGGAGGGGACAGGGCTCCACTCTTGTTCTCCCGCATCCTCCCCGACACACAGCCTGTCTTCCGTGTGCTTGAAACAGAGAGTGACAGCCAGTGTCACCTGGTGCTCTGTCCCTGCCTGAGGACAAGTACGAGTGCAGATGTAGGGGTCAGAGTACAGGTCACAGGAGCCTGGGGAGAAGACGAATCAAAACAGCCAGGGAAATCTGCCAAAGGAGACATAATCCAGCGCGACTGGGTAGAGGGGGAGGGTGGACAGGGGCTCATAGGACCGAGCAGGAGACCGGATCTGAGCAGAGGGCAAGTCGGAGGATGGGAGAAGTGGGGCTCTGTGCTGTGTGCCGGGAGGGAGCCATTGGTGGTGGTGGCCTGGGACGTCCAGAGTGTGGACTAGCTGAGTCCAGAAATCAGAGGAGGAAGAGGCATAGTCAGTGCAGAAGCTTGGGGTGGGGCAGAGGTGAGCTGTGAGATGGGGAGAGCAAAGCAGGGTCAGGGTGAGAGAAACTCAGAGGTTAGGAGGAGGGGCTGAGTCAGGGCTCCAAGGGCCGTCGGGTGCATGGGATGGGAGCAGGGCAGGGCAAACACAGAGCTGCGGGATTCTGCAAATCAATTTCTGGCTCTGTGGTCCCACCTGCTCCAGCCTCATGTGATGCCACAGGACGCCAAGCTCAACGGGTAATTGAAGATTCCACTGATGCCATAAGAGGGGCTGCAGGAAGTCCTACTGGCTCTTCTCAACCAGCTCCAGTCCCACTGACTTTCTGGCCAAAGGTCGTTCCTGCTGGGTCAAGCATGGGGCCTTGTTGGCCATCGATCCACCCAGCAACTCTGGCATTCTGGGACAGAAAATTCCACTCTAAAGGCTCATAGAAGTAGCTTCTCTACGGAAGCTGGAATTCCCTCACCTGGTACCTAGCTCAAGTGAGTTCATAACTTGCAGGTTTGAGTTCATTGTTTTCCTCGCTCAGTTCCTGTCACCCTTGGTCCTGGGAATGTAAAGGTGGGTAAGACACCACATGCCCTTCTGAGGCTCGCCGTGGAGGAAACGTGGGCCCTTGGCTACAATGAACAACACACCGTGAAGATCTATGGATACACAGGATCTATTGAAGAACGGTTAGAATGATTGCAGTTGGAGAGATCTGAGGAGAATTTAGGATGAGAGTCGTCCAACTAGGGCCTTAATAACTGTATAACCTATGGCGTGGGGTGTTAGGGAGGGCTCTCAGTTTCTCACAGGAACCCTTTATCTAGCTCAGAGTTTCTAATCTCAGTGGCGCTGACGTTTTTAACTGGCTAATTCTTGGTGAGGGGAGGGGTGCTGTCCTGTGCGTTGTACGATGTTTAGCGGCATCCCTGGTCTCCACCCACTAGATGACAAAAGAGCCCCACTAGACATGTGACAATAGGAAACGTCTCTAGACATTGCCGGATGTTCCCTGAGGGACAAAGTTGACCCCAGTTGAGAACCGCTGAGCTAGATCAGGTTTAGCAAACTTTGGCCCGAGAACCACATCTGACCTCTTATTGCCCGTTCTGTGTGGTCTGCAAGCCCCAAATGGTGTTTATGTTTTTAAGCGGTTTTAAAAAGATCAAAAGAAGAATATTTTGTGACACACAGAAAATATAGAAAATTCATATTTCAGTGTTCCGTAAATAAAGTTTGATTGGAACACGACTGTGTTCATTCACCTGCGCTCTATCTAGGCCGCTTTTGTGCCACGATGGCAGAGTTGAATCCGTAGAATCCACAAAGCCTAAAACATTTGCTCCAAGGTCCTTTATGTGGAAGGTTTGCCCACCTCTGATCTAGACAATGAATGATCTCCGGGGGAGAGGCGGCGAGGAGAGAGAGTGGTGGTGTTATAGGTGTGTGTGTATAAAATGAAACATTCCCCAGGACCACACACCTTTGAGACGCTGGGGAGACACCGGATGGGAGTTAGTGGAGAGATCAGGACAGATGGCGGGAAGTTAGAGAGACGAGCCTTGGGGAGGTACCTTGAGAATAGAGAAAGAGGGGAGGCCAGTGGCTCCCTCTTGTTGAGATCAAGGAATTCTCCAGAGAAGCTGCAAGATGTGAGTGGTAGCAAATATCTCCGCTAGGCCTGAAATTCAAAGGCATTTAGACAACGAAAGAGATGAAATTATAACCATATTTTATCAAAACCTTCCTATACTTACACCTCCTGATTTTGAATTCTTATTTGAAATCTGAGGTCTGATCTGTATAGTTTCCCAGGGGTGCTGTAACAACGTCTCATAAACTGGGCGGCTTAAAACGATAGAAATTTATGCTCAGAGTTCTGGAGGCTAGAAGTCTGAGATCAAGGTGTGGGCAGGGCGTCGCTCACACTGAGGCTCTGGGGAAAGATCCTTGCCTACCTTCTGGAGGCTCCTGGCGGTCCTTGGCTTTCTGGATCCATCATCCCAATCTCTGCTTCCATTGTCACATGACCTTCCTCCCTGTGCATCTGTGTGTCCTTTCCTCTTCTCATAAAGATACCAATTATTGGATCTATGGCTTACCCTAATCCAGTCTGGTCCATCTTAGTTAAATAATTATATCTGCAAAAACCCTATTTCCAAATGAGTTCCCATTCTGAAATTCTGAGCAGACATGAATTTGAGGGGAGACACCGTTCAACACAGGATACAACCACCTTCATTTAACTGAGGTCACTGGCCCGGATATTATGATTGCTAGCTAGTGATTTTTCCCCTTTCTTTTTATGACCAACCCATACAAACAAGATAATGGAAATAAGAATGAGACTGAGTTCTGACTCAAAATCTTAAAGAAAATCCTAAAAGAAAACATCCTTTAACTGTCCTTTAAAAAGTTTTCTTGAAGAAAATGTAAACGATTTAGAAGAAATTTGAAGCTTAGAATAAAAACTTTAAACTACAGGTATTTCCCGTTGTCTACCATTAATCAAAGTGAGATTTAAGATTACCCGTAGTGTATATGGTTAGGTATTACAGTTAGGATTAACGGGAAAATTTATTTGTGTTTGTGGCAGAGACATTGCTCATCCAAATACCCTTCGCTTCCTACCTTCCCCAGACTTTCAGTTGGTTGGGAGTAGATGTCTTAAGACTGGGCTACAGGATGGAGGAGGGCCATTCAACCTACACTAGACTTTGCAAGAGCAAAAAAGAGGCCTTTATTGTGATACTTGGGGGCTATTTGTTACTGCAGGAGATACTAATCCATCCTGCTTGATACATTGTCCCTAAAAGTTACTGTTTCACATATAAGCTTTTATGAATACATCCATCATTCTTAGCCAGAATGCATACTGAGCACTTTCTTTTATATAGTTCTCAGACATCACTGGCTTGACAGGTAATGGCATCACATTTAGCAATAAGCTTTCTTTCATTTTTTGGCCCGTAAGAGTTTGAAGTTGCTGTAGTGTGTGTATATCTCAGCCCTAGAAGATGGATGGAGAACAGTTCTGACGTGCCCCAGAGGCATCCTGGCATTACCTCTGTGTTGATGACTGCACATACAACACTTACTGGCACACAGTAGGCATTTAATAACTGAAAATAGATGACTGAAAATTGGAAGCATGAATTAGAATAAGGATAGGCCTTTAAATATCTATAGCTTGGTTTTCAAATTGTTACCTTGGTCATTTAAATTTGAGTTCAGTATGATGATCAAAGGAGGTGGTTTGCCAATTTGACAAGAAGTGGTGTGCCTGGCCACTTGCTTGATTTAAAAAAAACAAAATTGGAGAAACACAGAATAAAGCAGAGGGCAAACAAAGGCTCAGAAATCAGACTCAGCTTTAAATTCTGGTTCTATCTGTGTGAATTTTACAAGTGATTTTAAGTTCTTAGCCCTCAATTTCATATTGGTAAGATTATGGTGATACTGAGATTATATAATTATTATAATAAAGGAGGAAGAAGATATATCTAAAATACTTACTATAGTGCCTGCCACATGATTAAGTATTGAATGAATATATGATTGTGTATAAATACTTACATAAGTATACACAAACACACAATCCTCATTATTTGTGGGATTTTGTATCTGTGAACTCACCTACTCACTAAAATTTATTTTTAACCACAAAATCAGCACTCATGGCATTTCATGGACACTCACAGATGTGTGCAAAGTGGTGAAAAATTTGAGTTGCCGCATGCGTATGTTCTCAGCTGAAGGGAACACTCTACCTTCGAAATTTCAACCGTCATACTGCAAACAAGTGCCTTTTTTGCAATCTGTTTCCTGCCAGTTGTTTTGCAATTTTGTGCTTTTTGTTGGAAATTTTGCCATTTAAAATGGCTCCCCCGGGGCTTCCCTGGTGGCGCAGTGGTTGAGAGTCCGCCTGCCGATGCAGGGGACATGGGTTCATGTCCCGGTCCGGGAGATCCCACATGCCGCGGAGCGGCTGGGTCCATGAGCCATGGCCGCTGGGCCTGCGCGTCCGGAGCCTGTGCTCCGCAACGGGAGAGGCCACAACAGTGAGAGGCCCGCGTACCGCAAAAAAAATAAATAAATAAAATAAAATAAAATGGCTCCCCGCGACGGCCCTGGAGTGCTGTCTAGTTTTCCTAAGTGCAAGAAGGCTGCGATGTGCCTTACAGGGAAAATGTGTGTGTTTAGATAAGCTTTATTCAGGCATGAGTTGTAATGTGTTGGCTTTGAGTTAAATGTTAGTGAAACAAAAATATATATTAAAGAAGGTGTCTTTAAACAGAAGCACACGTAAAACAACATTCTGTATTGACCAGTTGATCAGAATGTGACCACAAGCTCACAGGAACCTAACTATTTCCCCAAGGAATACTCGGTCAGTATTTACTAATTCAGTATTCTTGGAGAGTTTATAGGATATAACTGCCACGGATAACAAGAATCAACTGTCTACATGACAAAAGTTACTTTATATTCATTACATTTATAAACTGTAGCTTTCAAAAAGTCTTTTCATCTCTCAATAATGAAGCAAAAATATATCGTAGTTTAAAAGATCCTGCCCTGTGGTAAAACTGTAGTTGAGCAGGCTGGATCTAACCTAATGATATATATTTATATTTTTTTAACCTAATGATAAAATCAATGATCGTAACTTATAATTGTTAAGATATTATCTCACTCTGCATTTCCCACCCCCCCAAAAAAAGATACTATCTCAGAAATATTACCTTCATTGTTTCATTTAATCTTTGTAATAAATACAAAATATTGTTAGCTCCATTTTGTCGGTGAAGAAACTGCGGCTCTATAGGGTAAGGTGAGTTGCCTGGTGTCACATAGTGAAATATACAATCAGAACTTGAACCCAGGATTTCTGATTGCATTTTCTAAGGCTTTTCCCTTGATCTCTAGGTGAGGATCAATAATTCTTCGTAAAATGATCTACAGACATTTGCACCCCCAAGACTCTCACTAAGATGACTGGAAGCAATAAAGCCGCAAAGACGGTTATTTACACACCTTCACTCAAGAATGTCTCTCAATTTAAAAAAATGAAGCTCAAAAAAAAAAAAGAAAAGAATTTCTCGTTTGTGGGAACAGGGAACCACTGTGTGGGGAAAGAAATAGACAAGCAATGATCTTGTCCACTCTGCTTGTCCCGTGTGTGGGTATATTTATCGTATATTCCTCTTCTGAAATCTTGTTGCTTGTTTTCTTTTTTCCCCTTATTTCCTATTGAAAACGAGACAGAGATTTAGAACTTTTCCATAAATTTCTATGGCTGATACCCAATTGCTTATTTGAGTTCTCTGTTGAATGAATAAAGAAAAGGGTATTCTGGATCTGTTTGAAACTTAAATAAATTCACGTTTTGAATAATATATGCATTTCAGATCCAATCAGTGCCTCATATTTGCATTGAAGATTTTCTCCACCACAGCAGTTCTATCATCCGACTCAGGTTATTTGGTGTGCCTGGCATAACCTGTCTAGCTTTTAATAGATGCAAACAATAGTTTGTCAAACAGGCAGATCTTCGTAGTGGTGTGTTTTCTTTTAAATTAGGAAAGCTGGCTTGTTCTAAGGCATTGTCCTCAGATCAGTGCACTTGTTCTGATGATGACCTTGGCATTTCTGATGCTTATAAATGCAACAAGTCATAGATTCATAGAGTTGCAGAGCTGGAAGGCTCTTAGCAATTATTGTATCAACCACCTCAATTTCCCGATGAGGCCACTGTAGTCCAGAGAGATGACATTATTTGCCCAAAGTGATGAAACTGGTTGATGGCAAAGAGGCTTCGCTTCTCTTGCAGTGATCTTTCCCTGGTGTCACACTGTCAAGAGAAAACACACAAGTCAGGCCGCTGACTACCCTATAGGGAATCAGGTTTTAAATGAATTAGCATGAGAGGTAAGCCAGATTCTTTGGGTCATGCTTTTGTAGAGTGGATCATAAGAGGCTTGGAACAATGATTAGATCAAGGCTACTGTCTTTTTATCTTATATTTGATGACCAGTAAAACAATGCATCAGTGATTGTGTAGAATTAAAGATTTCAACAATGAGGCCACCTCCCAGCTGATTTTCACAAATCTTTTAAAATACCACAAGCTCACTTTTCTCCTCTGGGTGATCCAACAGCAGTATAAGATAGTTGATGATTTCGGCAGCCTTTATGATGCAGTTATGCCTTTATTCCAGAAAGTGTTCTTTGACACATTTTTAGGAAGGAATATAGTAGACCAATAAAACAATCAATTTCCTGTGCTTATTCTGAAACTGTCAATAAGAGGCATGGCCAGGACTTGGCGTCCACACAGCATGCATTATGATTCAGAAACCTGTGAGTGAGAGATTTTCTGGCAACAATTCTTAAATTATTGACTAAAGGCAAGAACCCTAAAACTGTCTAGTTTATGAAATCGAGAAGGCACTTGTAAAGTAAGCATTCCACCTAAAATAATTGGTAGTAAATGTCCCAGACTCTATTCTCATCCTCTGAAACATCTATATATTTTAAACATCAGGCTTAAAAGTCTTGCTTAACACTCAGTTTGGTTTTTTCCATCATCAGATGCAGTAAGTGTGAATTACTGGATAATACTTGAGTGCCACAAATATTAAATGTCTTTATATTTAAAAAATCAATTTACAAGACTTCTGTCCTCTAGCCTTGAAGCTTGGTGAGAAGGCCAGTCTTGTTCATTCTTTGGGATACCCTCTCCGTCTTCAGGGCCACACAGGGGCCTAGAAGCATGTGGGTACCCCCAAAGTGGTCCCTCAGCCTGTGGGCTCTGCCTACTTTCTGATCACCCAGGAGGCTGCTGGGTGCTGGGCTTCCACAGGTTCAAGGTGAAGACCCAGGACTTCCTCAGAAGTGAGCCTCACTTTCCTCTCTGCCTGTGCAGACTGGCGTATTCCTCCAGGTCAGTGACTTTCCTCGGTGGTTTCAACCCCTCCGTGCCAAGCTAGGCTTTCAAAGAGAAGGCCGTGGTCCCATTGTAGACATTCCCAGGACGTCCTGCCACCTTGGACACAGAGGTCTCTATCCATACGTACCATCCTCTTTTCTCCT